>NC_081406.1:660372072-660464003 GCF_030272615.1 Cryptomeria japonica | reverse complement strand
CCATATCCCTTCTTCTCTCCCACCTCTCTCTCTCTCTCTCTCTCTCTCTCTCTCTCTCTCTCCCTCCCTCCCGCTACCTCTCTCAAGAGCGTGTACTAGGTACTGAAACTATTAGTTCCCTGCCCTGCCATAACTTTTTTAATGCTTAGTAGCGCGTACGGGGTACTATTCCCATTATTCGTCACCCTGTGATAACCTTTTTAGGCTTAGTAGTGCGTACGCGCTACTTATCAGCCTAGAATGGGAAAAAAAAATACCATTGGGCTTGTCAACATTTTATGGTCTAACAATGCATACGCGGTTATTAATGTAGTGCGTACGCAGTTTATAGACATAGTTTTAGTTTCCCAAGAGCCTCAACATCCTCAAAGAAGTTTTTGAGGTCGTTGAAGGCCCCACTGGAACTGTGTCTACACTTCTATCACTGTTGTATACATAAAAGTAAGTGAATTTTTTGTTTTTTCATGATTTCAAATTATTGAATTGTTGTTTTTATTAGTTTTTTGTTTTTGCATGGTTTCAAATGATTGAATTGTGATTGTTTAATAGTTTGATTCCAAAAAATAGTGATAAGATGCATATTTATGGTTCTATATTTATTTTTGAGTTTTTCTTTACATATATATGTAATATGATTCTATTTAGGGCAACCGATATCAACCATGGGAAAGAACAAGCGAGGAATGATGGAACAACGAGAGGCTCAAAAGGAAAGACAAAGGCAGCGTATGAAGAAATTGCATGACATAAGAACAATGGGAGAAGAAGGTATGTCATCCTCAACATCTCAATTCAATTTACCAAACGAATATAATGCACCTAATGTAATTGAAGAAGAAACATTTGATAATTTACCGTTTGAACCTAATACAATTGAAGAAGATACTGCATTGAATAATCAATTAAATGATGAACATATTACACCTTCTCTACTTGATGAATTGAATGTACATAATGCACCGATGTTAACACCTCCTAGAATCATTCATAGGAAACCAAAGTATCTAATTGACATTGATGAGAATATATTGAAGTCAATGCCCAATAAAATGAATGAATGAACTTGTAGAAGAATGGTTAAAAGAATATGGCAAAACTATTTAAAAACTTAAATCAAACTGCAAGATGTCAATTAATTGTTCAAATGATTAAAAATTTGAATTTTAGAGAGACAATGAAAATTCTAGGCCTAAGATCATCTAAAAGTAACAGTGAAAGAACTATTGTCAGAAATCTATTTGATGCATATCAATCTATTGGTTCAAAATCACGTAGTAAATATTCTAATGCTACTCAACGTGTCATTACATCAACCATAATTAGCAAGAAAAATAAAAAAGATCGTTTGATAAGAAAAACAAGTAAGTCATTAAACGTTAGTATAACAACATTAAGTAAGGCATTAAAGAGGCGAGAACAAATAGAGGAACCTAACAATAATTCTATTTGGGCATTCTCGAGAAGACTACCATGCAAAGACAAGGTTGTTGTAGATGCACTAAAAATATTAATTGAAAATTTTTGGCATGACAACACAAGAGTATCACCCAACCAAAGAGATGTTGTTAGAAGACGAATTGGGTCTAGAAATCATGAGCCACATGTGGAACACTATTTGGATATGACTCAAACTAAATTTTATGAAAGATTCCTTCAAAAGTTTCCTCAAATAAAAATTTCTCAAAGATTTTTTGAAATGGCAAAACCTTTTTATATTAAGATTAATCATGTACGCACCACGTGTTGTTGTAGGACGCATATTGAATTTTCCATGCATTATGATATTTTTCGTCATATTTGTTCTACTTTGCACACTAATGATGTTTTGCAGGAATGTAATATGCAAGCACCTCCTAAGTCGGCAAGAGAATTTATTTCAAGTGTGCTATGTAATAGACATGATGGTTGCATTTATTATAAGATGCCTTGTTTTGAAGGTTCTTGTGCTATATGTGGTGGTTTGCAATGTTTACCAAGATGCATACATTTGGAGAGCACACATGAAATTGGTACGAAACTAGTTTCTTTTAGAAAATACAAGACAGACACATATGGAGTTAAAGATGGAAAAGATTTGAAGAGATGTGAGCTAGTGAAAAATGATAAATGTGTAGCTCAATTTATGAAAATGTTTCAAGAGAAACTAGTTTATGAGTACATAATGCATACACATAGAGCTCGATGGTTAGATGAGCAATTCAAGTTATGTAAGGACACATTTCCTCTTGGCACCATTGTCTCTATTGTTGATTTTGTTGAAAATTATACACTACAACCTCAAAATGAAGTGCAATCCATGTATTATCACTCTACACAAGTTTCTATTTTTGTACACATAGCATTCATGCATGCAGATGATAGCACAGAGGAGGACAGAAAGGTTGTAAGAGACTATCACTTCTACATAAGTGATGATCGTACTCATTCATCGAAGTTTTTACAAGGATGCTTTAAAGTTTTCTATGATAGTTTAAGGGAAAGGAACATACGATACAACCAACACTTAATATGGTCAGATAATTGCATTGCACAATTCAAGAATGCAAGGATGTTTTATTGGTTGACAAGGATGCATGTGACAAGCAGTGTACAACATTTTTGGAATTTCACTGAGTTTGGACATGGTAAGGGAGAGCACGATGGTGCAGGAGCATGTGTGAAAAGAGCCCTAGCCAGGGAAGAATTGAAGTACTAAGGTGGTGCTGAGTTGGTAGATGCAGAAACAATTGTGCGATGGTGTAAGTCTACGATGGGTCTAGGTAATCCAGGTACCTCATTGGTTCGTAGATATTTTTGTTTGATCACTGAATCTAACATTGAAAACTATCTAGATTGTTGTACAGTTGCAGGATCGAGTGACATGCACTCATTTATGAGTTCAAATTCAAGTTCACTGGTAATTTATATGAGACAGATGGTAGGTTTTTGCTCTTCATGCATGTATTGTTTGTGGGAAGAATGTGAATCAGAAGAGTGGGTTGACAAATGGTCTTGTAGACCGTTGGTTCCTATTGATTCATATCAAATTCCCAAAGCACTACAATTGAGCCAGATGGAGACATCTGTGGATTTTGACCATGTATCCAACCTAGTGGATTCAGGTGATTTTTTGAGTTAATTTTTTTGCAAGTATTCTTTTTGGTTCATTTTGTTGTACATCATACTTTATTTTTGGTATTAATTAACACTTTATAAATGCAAGTCATGTGTATGTAGTTGTTGCAAAAGAGAACAATGAAGAAGGAACATATTACTATTTGTGTCGTTGTGTTGAGCCTAAAAGAAAATTGACAACCACAATCATCGACGGAGAGGGTATTGAGTACCCAATAGGGTCTATTGTCATGACAGGAACATGGCTTCGGAGATACCCTATCAAGAATTATGATGTTTGGTTGTTCGAGGACTTTGAAACACACAGACATATTCTTCATTTCTCTAACCTTGTTGTTGCAACAAATATTCATTTGATGAAGTATCATGGTAGAGCTCATAACAAGATTTTATGGAAAGTTCGTGAATCTGACCACGAGACAATACTTGACACAATACGAGTTAGAGCCGATCTTGAAGGCTCACTTGATTGATTCTATGGTTCAGAGTAGAATGATTTTGAGAATTTTGTATAAATCGTCGACGAATTGTTTTATATTCGTTTTTTGTATATATAAATGCCCATGAGCTGATTTTTACATGTTTAGGGGCATAATTTTGTATATTTAAGTGGCAATGAGTTGATTTGTACATATGTACATGCCAAATTTTGTATATTAAAATGGCGATGAGCTGAATCGCACATATTGTAATGCTAAATTTTGTATAAAAGCCCATGAGATGATTTGTATATTAAAATAGCGATGAGCTGAATCGCACATATTGTAATGCCAAATTTTGTATAAAAGCCCATGAGATGATTTGTAAGACAATTTTTTGTATAATCAAATAGCCAAGAGCTCATTTGACCATATTTAGAGGCAAATTTTTGAATAATATGTGACAATGTTTTGTGACTATTTTGTGTGTCAATGTTTTGTTACTATGTTTTGAGTATATGTGATGTATCCCTGGTCAATCATGAGAATTCTTGATTCTTGTATAATCATAGATAATTATTTGAGTCATTATCGGGTCATAGATTGAGACTAGATACAATTTGAGCAAAAATTGTCATTGTTGTCAAAACAATTGTCAAAAAAGTTGTCAAGCAACTTCTACATTGCATAGGTAGGGTATGACTCTCAAAGTTTTGGTGCTTTGGGATGCATGACAGGGGCATGCCTAGCGTAAACCTGCCCACCGGACGTGCTCGCGACGTCGGTTTGTGCATACGACGAACAAAATCAATTCTAGCCAATCTTGCAACTTTTCCTTGCAAGCAACTGACGGTTTTGGAGCAAGCAAAAAAATGCTACTAATTGAAAATGGCTCCGAGTCATCGAAAACCAAGATAGGCCATTGTAGAGGAGCCTCACACGACCCCACAAGATTAAACAGATTGACCGTATGTGTCGTGGATTGGAAGAAATAGTCCATCAAATTTTGACAATTTTTGGACTTAGGGCACTTGAGAGATCGCACCGGTAGGGTATGACTCTCGACATTTTGGTGCTTTGGAATGCATGAAAGGGGCATGCCTAGAGTAAAATTTCCCACCCGAACATGCTCGCAAGGTCGGTTTGTGCACACGATGAACATAATCAATTCTAGCCAATCTTGCAACTTTTCCTTGCAAGCAACTGACGGTTTTTGGAGCAGGCGAAAAAATGCTTCTAATTGAAAATGGCTGTGAGTCATTGAAAACCAAGATAGGAATTTGTAGAGGAGCCTCATGTGACCCCACGGGATCAAATAGATTGACCGTATGTGTCGTGGATTGGAAGAAACAGTCTGTCAAATTTTGACAATTTTTTGGACTCAGGTCACTTGAGAGATCACACCGGTAGGGTATGACTCTCGACGTTCCGGTGCTTTGGGATGCATGACAAGGACATGCCTAGCATAAACCTTCCCACTCGTACTCTCTCGCGATGTTAGTTTGTGCACATGACGAACAGAATCAATTCTAGCCAATCTTGCAACTTTTCCTTGTAAGCAACTGACAGTTTTTGGAGCAGGCGAAAAAATGCTACCAATTGAAATGGCTCCGAGTCATCAAAAACTGAGATAGGACATTGTAGAGGAGCCTCATGTGACCCCATGAGATCAAACAAATCGATCATATGTGTCATGGATTGGAAGAAACAGTCCGTCAAATTTTGAATTTTTTTTGGACTCAGGGCACTTGAGAGATCGCACCGGTAGGGTATGACTCTCGACGTTTTGGTGATTTGGGATGCATGACAGGGGCATGCCTAGCGTAAACTTTCCCACCCGGAGGCGCTCGCGATGTCGGTTTGTACACACGACGAACAAAATTTGACCATTGCGAGCGTGAGGGTGCTCTCGCACCAAACACATTGTTATTTATATTCATATTGTCAATTTTTGTTGTTTATATTCATATTGTTAATTACATATGCAAATATTCATTTAAATTTATAAAAGGGCAGCCACCACATACAACGAATACACAATAATGAACTAAATACAAGGATTTTTTTAGGGTTATTTCAACATTTTAGAAATTTTATCAAATCATATTCCACGATTGCAATGTTTTATATCATATATTTTTGTTGTTTATATTCATATTGTTGATTACATATGTAAATATTCATTTAAATTTATAAAAGGACAACCACAAAATACAACGAATACAAAATAATGAACTCATTACACATTTATTGGATCAAATATCGATATTTTTATATATATAAAAAGGTATGTCTGCCAAGTCAATACAAGTATTACAAAAATGTGGCATATGCCATGTCCAAATCGATATACAATAAAAATGTAGAATATATCTACATGTATTGGTCATTCTATGACCAAAACTAACACTATATGATCCTAAGCTTGTGGTGGATCATCAAAATCAAGCCTCTTCAGCATAGTACGCGGCTCTGTAGATGGCTGCAAAACCACAATTCAAAAGGCAAGTTAGAATTCTTTTGTAGAAAATAGTTCACAATTAACAACATAACTATGCATTTAACTTTAATTCCTTTGCAATTGAAATGTAGATTACCTCATTGGTTGATCCGGGAGCTAATGTCTTCGCTCTCCTCTCCTTGTCACTCTTAGGAGTTTTTCTTGAAGACATACTTAAATGGATCCACGTTATTGCCATACCGGGAAGAAGTCTATTGTAGATTAAATGTACAATTAGTACAATGTACTAACATAAATATATCAAAAACACTTAAAAACTATAATATAGAGAACAATGGCGTACCTGTGCCTAAGATGTTTTTCCAATGGACTGTGGATGGCTCATCATCAATGTAGAAACTGTCACTATTACCTATACAAAAAATGTACAAAGATTAAATACAATTAATATAATGATAAGTATTGAAGGTTGAAAACAATTAATTTTACATATTCAACAAAAGTGTACCAGATCCTGAGATGCTTCTCCAGTGCAAGGAGGAGGGTTCGCCATTGACGAAATAGGTATGAATATTTCCTGTATGAAAAAATTATAAGATTACAATATATCACAAGTTCACATGTACGCGTGCATATAATCCTGAAATCAAGAAAATAAAGTAGAGATACATAACTCCGCCCTCTCTTGATCCACAGGTGAATCAGGTGCATTCAACATATCCACAAAGCTCAATGGCCGCTGTACATGTAAAATAGACAAAAAACACTAATCAATCTACAAACCCCAACTAATACATGATTTCAACATTTTCAAACAATTGTACAACTAAAAATATGTTCAATTACCTTCTTCACACGTTTTGGTGTCTTTGAGGAATTCTTTTTCTTAGGACGAGCCCTAGATGCATTCAACATATGCACAAAATTAACATGAGATATTAGTACAGATAATAAATTAAATATAATTTTAAAAATCTAAAATGAAATGACTTGTATATTCCATCAAAACAATACATAAAAAGAGTTGTACAAAATATGATACCGTATAGCCTTATAGGCCAAAATCGATCGCTGAGAGCGTGATGTCATCAATCTGGGACATTTCATCTGCTATCAACACCTACAAACCAGAAATTGGACCAAGCATTAAAGATAGTTAGTATATCTTGTATTTTTTTGAATTCAAAGTGTACTATTCTATTTTAACATGTTACAAAATTTATACCTCAGGGATCGAAGTTACAGCTATGGTAACTAGGGGAGGTGTATGGGATACCTTTGCTGCATCCTGAAATGCATATTATTTGTCTCAATTTAAATTGATGTATAAATGAAAATTCATTTATGTAATTACAAATTTAAAGTAACTGATAAATAAAATGTTATGAATTCACATCAACACACCAGTGTCTGTGGCTCATGGGCAAACACCATGTCCATCAACTCATCTGTCAGCGCGACATCCTCAACCGTGTGAGCCTGACATCTATAACCACAAATTGTGCACTGATGTTATGAGTATCCATCTGCACTGGCTGCATCATCTATCCCCGAGCAACTGACACACATATGCTCGATGGGCTCTCTGTCGCCCTCTAATGACTCATCATCCAATACAATAGGGTGTGCTAATGACGTCCCATGTTGGATGATGGCACCAGCCAATGTTGTGGAGGCCTGAAGAGTCTGTAGCTCCATCAACTCTTTCAGCTCTGATGGGACAGCCTGATGCACCTTGGGTTTGAGTGCTAGGGGGCGACGACTCTCCATGGCTAATCGCCTATGGGCTTCAGGTCTATCTTGGGCAGAGCCACGACCTCTACCATGAAACTCTCTCATGTCAAAATAGTTTGGCCGCACATTGAGCACAAACTCACAATATATTTTTCTCAAAAAATATAATGGCACCTCATAATTATTAAAAGGTGGATCATCAAAGACCATCCACCACCTCTGTCAAAAAAGATTCTTCATCTGTGCATTGGTACACCAATGTATGGGAAACCTCTTTGCATTAAGAGGTAATGATTGACCAGTTTTGGGATCAACAAAAAGGGCACATATTTGTTGTTTAGAAATTTTATTTTTTTTACTCCATCGTATGATAGCCCATTGGCATAGAATTGACGACACCTATCCCTAAAGCTTCCCCATTTGGTAATTTATGTGGAAACAGCTATGGCACCACTAGCTAATGTTTCTAGGCTAGTGGCGAGGGATTGATGATGGTCAAGTTCAAAAGTTTTCAATTTTACAATCAGTCTATTGATTTTAGACGTATTTTGTCCTAACGGATTAATTAATACTTCCTGTGTTTCGGCTGTGCGGTCAAAAGGAGGAATTGGGGGTTGTTCTTGTGTGTTTTTAGAAGGTGCATTTGGTTGTTCTTGTGGGTTTTCAGGAGGTGCATTTGGTTGTTCTTGTTCTGGATTAGAAGAATCTATTTTTTCAAACAAAAAATGAAAAAACCTAATCAAAATTAATGAAATTAAATTCAAAATGTAAAACAAATTGCATAAAATAGAAAAAAAGACAAAAATAAACAAAAGCTAACCTTGATCCATAGCCTGGAGAACAAATCTAGCACCTCGTTCACGGTTTAGGTGAGAAAATGGGAAAAAACAAAGTTAAAAACACGATTTACGAGTAAATGAGACCCAGTTTTTTTTTTAAACTTTTTTTACCAGGCACCACGTACGCGGTTTTATTTGGACTATTAGCGCGTACACGCTACCTTTTCTAGGCTCGGGAAGAACAAACCTAAGTGCGTACGCGGGAATTTGAAATTTTAAAACCGCGTACACGCTGCTTGTTTTTCCAAGTTTTTTTTGGGTGGTGTCCACTTTTCTGACCACCATCTTTGTGCACACACCCATGACATAATAGAACCTATTATGACATGACATGTCCTTTTAAGGGGTCTTGTGACATTATAGGACCTATTATGACATAATAGGTCCTAGTATGTGATAATCGATCCTATTATGTCATAATAGGTCCTACTAAGGGATATTAAGTCATAATAGGTGCTAGTAAGAGGTATAATGTCATAATAGGTCCTTTTGATGGGTCTTGTGACATAATAGGATCTATTATGACTTAATAGGTCGTATTATGTCATAATAGGACCTATTATGGCACAATAGAACCTAGTATGACACATTAGGACCTATTATGTCACAATGGGACCTATTTTGACATAATAGGTTGTTTTATGACATTATAGGTCATATTACGTCACAATTTATAAGATCTTCTAAAATCTAGAATCTGTATTATAACTCCTAGAGATTTGAAACAACTCTCAAACATCGTGCCAATATATACATGAAATACAACTTAAAGTATAAGAAAGGAAAAAGGCAAAGGGAAATGTGACTTAAACTTAAATGTTATATTTCATGTATATATAGGTGTTTTTTTAAAAACAAAATGTATATATAGTTTATTTAAAAAAAAAAAAAAAAGGGAAACGGGATCCCGTTTCAAAAAAATAGGATCCTATTTCAAAACGGGATCCCATTTCGTAAACGGGGTTCCGTTTCTAAAAATTTAAAACTTTGGTTCGGTTTTAGCTTCAGTTTTTGCTTGGGAAATGACTTGGAGAG
Source organism: Cryptomeria japonica (assembly GCF_030272615.1). Taxonomy (NCBI): domain Eukaryota; kingdom Viridiplantae; phylum Streptophyta; class Pinopsida; order Cupressales; family Cupressaceae; genus Cryptomeria; species Cryptomeria japonica. The sequence continues at coordinate 660,454,401 of NC_081406.1, read as the reverse complement.
ATGACCCTTTGGCTTGGATCTAGTTTGACTTGCAACTTGAAGGCCAAATCAATCTTCATTTAAAATAACGACTTCAAAAATATATTTGAACACCAAATTTTCAGAATTAAACAATGAAAACCCATTATAGTAGAGAATGTCTAGATTCGAAATATGTAATTTTTTTTAAAAATGGATCAATATTTTTATTTTTAAAATAATTACTAATGAAAGAGGTCCATAAACTTGAAATAACATGGTTTTTTAGTTTTTTAATAACTTTTTTATCTCTAAGTTTTTTGAAAAAAAATTATATGGCATCAAACTAGAGACAATTCTATACAATTTTTAAAAAAATTAAAAAAAATGTTAAGTTTAGGTCAAATTATGCTTGCCGTGCATGAGAAGTTTTCAAAACAATGATTATGCCCAATAAAAAATTAACAAAAAAAAAATGCAGAAAAAAATTACAAAAAAATATTCTCATCAAAGGTGAGTGAGTTATAGATCTTTTCCCAAAAGGATTTATAAAAATAATTTCATTTAGGTCAAAATATGCTTGTTGTACACAGGCATGGTATGGTCCTGAAAAGGTGACTTTTAAACTATAGGTTTTAGTAATACCTATTCAAACTTCATTTCTAAGATCTCGGTATTAAAATAAATTACATATTTGGAAAGTAGACTTCGAGCACTATATTTTCTATTAGTGAATTTTTTCAAGATTAATTCTTCAAGTGCCTCAAATCTTTAGGTCAAACAGGATGAAATTGAAAAAAATGAGAAAAAAACTTCACTTTTTGGCAAAAAATGGACACTACTTCTTGCAGGTACCCATATGCAGAGATTTTGATGCCATGGATACTAATGGATTGATATTTTGTGCTTGCAAAGGACTTTTCCAAGAGGTTGAGCTTTATTCACCAGGCACTCGCAAAGATTGTCCCTGACATGCAGATCTGGGGCCTTGTACTGTATAGATATCAGCCCCTCCAGACAGTAGGGAGACATGTCCACCTATTTGAGCTAGTAGCATGACTTTGAACGGGATATGAGGAGAGTCGAGTGGAGCTGGTGCAAGGAGCAGCACAATTAACCACCGTGATGGGGCAGAGGGATCATGCTTTGCTGGAGTTCTTCTTTGTCCTCAGAGAGAGAGAGATCAAGTAGTGACATGAGATGATAGTGCTGAGAGGGAATGTGACGCTCTGCAAAGCTAAGTCGATGACCTTCGATGATAGGTGGATGTCTCCCAGCAAGGAGCCACTAATCACCTCAACCACCCCAGAGTGCGTCAATTGCTAGCAGATTTAGAGGCGGCACGCCAAAGAGAGGCTTTGTTGTGAGAGGAGCTCATGATGCAGCGGGAGACCATGACAGAGATGCGTGGAGAGCTGAGGAGATTGTGGTCATGGAGCACTACTATTGTGAGATCGCAATCCACCTCAATGAGATGGCCCTCATGTCGAGAATGGGATCCTCTGGTGCCTGCTGTTGAAATGTGGTGACTGATCAGCAAAGTACTGTACACTCAGCACATATCCTTGCCGAAAAAAAAAAAAATTGCCATTTTTTTTTGTTGATGAAAACCAACATTGTAATAAAACCCTAAAAAGGTCGACTTTGTTTGTTGCCCTAAAAATGCATGTTATAAGCGGCTGGGATGCTTAAGGCATTGTAATGTTGATGTATTATTTTTGCTAACAAGATGATCTTAAGGAGGAATAAAGGAGTGTCATGTTTTTATTTCATGTTTTGTGTCTTTTATTTTACTTGGTTTCTTTGTAATAAAACCTACCCCACCATGTAGGCCAATACCTTAGGTTGGTGAGTTATAAACCACCTTAGGTATATGGAATTGGGGTCTTTTAGGCCTTAGAGGCATTTTAAGATGTTTTTAAGTGGTTTTAAGCATGTTAGAAGTTAAATCATGGCCAGCTACGTTTAGGAGTAAAGTTGTCAAAAAGTTGTAAAAAGTTGTCAAGCAACAATGACAACTTTTGGATTAGTTGAGCAACTTCCTCCAAATAACTCATATGGTTTGAAAATGGGTTGATAACTATTGGAGGAGGCGTATAATGTCGAATTCATGCCTTGTAGAAGGTTGTTGTTGGCAATTGTAACTTTGCATGCTTGAAAACCAATAAAATTATGTGATTTTCCTGCAATTTTCTGCTATAAATGTTGTACCGTATAGTACGGACATCATAGAAGCATAAAACTAGTGGGATGTTTTATATAATTGAATTATCTTTCAAATGAGTCTAATCTGAGGTCTTGATTCATTCTAGAAGTGGAGATATCTGCATTTTACTGGAAGTAACCCGGATTTGACAGTTTTGCCTAGGTTTTGAAGGAAAAATGAAGTTTTCTTGCTGATACCTCATTGGTTTTGAATGGACTTTGGGGTGAAGAAAGGTAAGACCATTTACATTAATATTTTCATGGCCTTTTTCAGGAAAGAAGCAGGTAAAGGTGAGGGTTTGCTGCGTTAGGGTGGACATCTCTATGTGGCCACCTAGTCTCATTGTGCAACCGGTTCCATGAATGAAGTTAGAAGTGTAACCAGGGTCTAAAACTTGGTGATTTATGTTATTTCCATTCCCTCTACATGTTCCAAGTATTAATTTGTTGGGAAAGCACTTTTATAGCACACTTCCTTTGTTAAAGTGGCCTAATTAGGGCTCTTAGGCCTATTAGGTAAGTAAGGGTTGTGACCTTTAGATCCCATATCAGATTAAACCCTTTGGATATGTTTTAGTACTCATTAAAAGGAGTCAAAATCAATCATTAGTTGCAGAGGTCCTGTGGAAGAATAAGGAGAAAACTTAAAAATTCAATCTGGCAGGGTTACTAGGCTTAGCAGGCCTAATTATAGCAGCAGTACAAACCTCTCAAGTTGATCAGTCCTAAGGGTTGGATAAGGTCTTTTGGGCATAGAAAACATTGAAACAAAGTGTTTGGAGTCATTTTTTGTCTTGGAAAGTGTGTAAACCCTTGTTGGACCAGGTTGGCCTAGTGAGTCCTTTATAAGCCTTGGGAAACATTGAAGGGATTGAGTCTTGTTTTGGAACAACAACTTGAGAATGGAATGGAACCTGTCTAAATCAGTTTTTAAACACCCCATGAAGTCATTAAAAGGTTGATATAGTCCTTGTGTAGAGGTTTGTGAAAAAGTGCTAACTTCCTACCTTGCTTGGGGCTCTACATCAAATTGGTATCAGAGCAAAGGAGTGTCATTTGGGAAAGAAGATTTCAGCACCATGGCAAAAGGAGATGAAGAAATTCCAAGAAGGATGACCAGTGTGGAATTGGCCAAGGTTGTGAGAGAACAATTGGCACAAAATAGGGCCATGAAAAGGGAGATAGAAAGGTTGAAGGGCAGAATGGATAGGAGGGAAGTGGAAGACTCTAGAGATGGAGATGATGGGGATGAGGATGAGACCCAAAGGCAGGAAGAAGAAGAGGTTTCTGCAAAACAAAGACCCCTCTTGAATGCTCTTAGATCCATGGAGAGGAAAACCATGGATGGGAAACTAGACCTACCTATTTCTAGTGGCAAGATGGATCCAGACTTGGTCATGGATTGGATAGAGGCTTTAACTAGCTTCTTTGAATGTGAGGAGATCCCTAAGCACCAAAGGGTAAAGATAGCAAAGTCCAAGTTGAAGGGAGCAGCCTTGACTTGGTGGAACTTTATCCAGACAGAGAAGGTGAGGAATGGTAAGAACATGATCAATTCATGGAATAAGATGATTGCTTTGGTTAAGGAAACCTATGTACCTGAGGACTATGGAGTGCAACTTCATAGAAGAAAACAAAATCTTAAACAAAAAGACATGTATGTAAGCACATATACTGAGGAATTCTTGAAGTTTTGCATAAAAGCCAAGACCGTAGAGACTGAGGAAGAGAAGTTGGCAAGATACATCAATGGTCTGAAGTTTTCCATACAAGATGAGTTGAATCTTCACACCCCTGGAAGTGTACACAAATGCTATCAAATGGCATTGAAGGTGGAAGAAAAATTCAAGAAGAAACAAGATCAGAATAGCAGGGGCAGAGGTAGATTCCAAAAAGGAAGAGGTTCCTTTAGAGGAAGAGGAAACAATGGTGGTCCAAAAGGAGACACAAATCAAGAGGACAACAAAGGTGAAGGCAGCAGTAGAGGAAATTTGAGAGGTAGAAGACCAAACTTCAGAGGTAGATCACAAGGGAGAGGCCCCATAAGATGCTACAATTGTAACCAAGAAGGTCACATTGCTAGTAGGTGTCTTGAGAAGGCAAACCACAACACCATGGGAGAAAGGAGGAACAATCTGATCCAAGAATCTGATTGCCAAAGAGTGAACAGCAACAACACTTTTCAAAGTGTGAATGCACCTGATTCTTATGGATATCCGGAAAGAGGTGAAGCCTTGATGATGAGGAGAGCACTCCTAAAGGATCCTATCACAAAAGAACCCCCACAAAGGAAGGCAATATTCAAAACAACTTGCAAATCGAGAGGTAAAGTCTGCAAGGTTTTAATAGATTCAGGTTCAACTAAGGATTTTGTGTCCATAGAGATGGTGGAGAAGCTTAAACTTAAGAGGATACCACATCCTTATCCATATAGGGTGTCATGGCTCACTCAAGGGCAGCAAGCTCTTGTGGAAGAACAAGCTTGGGTTGAATTTCAGATTGGCACCTACAAGGACAAACTTTTATTTGACATAGCCAAGATGGATGCTTGTCATCTATTATTTGGTAGACCTTGGCAATATGACTTGAAGGCACATCATGATGGTTTTAGGAACACCTATTCTATCACCAAGGAAGGGAAGGTCATAGAATTGCTACCTTTGATGGAGAATGAAGAAGAACCTAAAGAGAAAGAGGCTAAGGTGATGCTTATGGAAAGTAAAGAATTCATGAAAGATGTGAAAGAGGATGGAGGAGTATGTTTTGCATTGATACCTATTCCTAAGAAGGAGATTGCTGATGTAGGAGCAGCAGATCAACAAAGGAGACCTAGGATGGCTCCTTATGAAGTGCAAGAGCTTCTTGATAAGTACAAAGGTGTGATTTCAGAGGGTATGCCTAAAACCCTCCCCCCAATAAGAGAGATAAGTCATTGTATTGACTTCATACCAAGAGAAAACCTTCCTAACAAAGCTGCATACAAACTGACCCCACAACAAAATGAAGAGATGGCCAGGCAGATTGTTGATATAGTTGATGCAGGTCTTATAGGGAAAAGTCTTAGTCCTTGTGCAGTACCAGCAGTACTTGCACCCAAGAAGGAAGGCACTTGGAGGCTTTGCATAGACTCAAGAGCAATCAATAAAATAACTATAAGGTATAGATTTCCCATGCCTATAATTGAAGATCTACTTGATTGTTTAGGAGGTGCAAAATATTTTTCTAAAATTGATCTTAAAAGTGGATATCATCAAATTAGGATAAGGCTAGGAGATGAATGGAAAATAGCCTTCAAGACTAATAAGGGTTTATATGAGTGGAAAGTGATGCCATTTGGCTTGGAAAATGCTCCTAGTACTTTTATGAGACTAATGAATGAAGTGTTGAGTGATTTTATCAGCAAATTTGTGATTGTCTATCTAGATGATATTCTGATTTTTAGCAACACAAAGGAGGAGCATATGTAGCACCTAGAGTTGGTTTTGAGGAGGTTACATAAAGAGCAACTAATGATCAATTTGCACAAGTGTTTGTTCATGCAGGAGGAGATCACTTACCTTGGTTTTGTTATCTCACAGGGTGAACTCAAAATGGATCAGGATAAGGTAAAAGCTATTCTCACTTGGCCTACTCCTAGAAGTGTGAATGATGTTAGGAGTTTTCATGGTTTGGCAACATTTTATAGGAAGTTTATCAGAGGTTTTAGTCAGATTTGTGCACCTATGCTTGACACCATAAAAGGGGGACAGAAATGTAAGTTTATGTGGAATCAAGCAGCAGATGAGTCTTTTGAACTTCTTAAAAGAAAAGTTTTGAGCAACCAGTATTAGCCCTCCCTGATTTTAATAAGGTCTTTCAAATTGAGTGTGATGCTAGTCATGTGGCTATAGGGGTTGTTTTAAGTCAAGAAGAGAGACCTATTTCCTTTTATAGTGAAAAACTTAATGATGCCAAGAAGAGATATTCTTCCTATGATCTTGAAATGTATGCATTGGTTCAATCCATAAAAAAATGGAGGCACTACCTTTTACCAAGGGAATTTGTGGTCTTTACTGATAATAAAGCCTTAAGTTTCATAAATAGCCAAGAAAAGTTGAGTCACAGGCATATGAAGTGGGTAGAAACCTTACAAGCTTTCACATTTTGCTTGAAGCATAAGAAGGGTGTCACCAATAAGGTTGTTGATGCTCTCAGCCGTAGGGTACTCACTTTGTCCCATATTCAATTGGAAAGTGTTGGGATTGATGCTTTGAAGACCATGTATGAACATGATGCAGATTTTGGTGAGATTTATGCCTCTTGTATCAATTTGGATGACAGATATAATGTGGAATTTTTTGAGTTTTTGCTGTAGGAAGGATTGTTGTTCAAAGGAGGTCAATTGTGCATTCCTAGATGCTCAATGAGGATGAATATTATTAAGGAGAAACACAATGGGGCTATGGCAGGTCATTTTGGGTTAGATAAGACCCTGGAGCTTGTAAGGAGACACTATTATTGGCCAAGGATGCAGACTGAAATCAGAAAATATGTGGAATCTTGTGTGGTATGCCAGAAGGCAAAAGGAAGATCTACAAATGCAGGCTTGAATCAACCACTCCCCATTCCATCTAGACCATGGGAGAGTGTAAGTATGGATTTTGTCATGGGGCTGCCTAGAACTCAAAAAGGTTTTGATAGTGTTTTTGTTCTTGTGGATAGATTTAGCAAGATGGCACATTTCCTCCCTTGCAAGTCAACAAATGATGCTTCATACATTACAGCACTCTTCTTCAAAGAGGTGGTAAGAATCAATGGGTTGCCTCTTAATATTGTTTCAGATAGAGATGTGAAGTTTGTAGGACATTTTTGGTGTACTCTATGGAGAAAGTTAGGTACAAATTTGTCTTTTTCATCTGCATACCATCCCCAAACAGGTGGTCAAACTGAAGTTGTCAATAGGACCCTTGGAAATCTTCTTAGGTGTTTGACAAGAGAGCATGGAGAAAAGTGGGATACTATCCTACCACAAGCTGAGTTCTCATACAATGATACCATCAATAGGAGTACTGGTAAGTCTCCTTTTCAAATTGTTTATGGTTTGAACCCAAGAGGTTTTTTGGAACTTAGAAATCTACCTTCTAATAGTCCAATCAGTGCTAATGGAGAAACTTTTGCTGAAGCAATCAAGGAAGTTCATGAACAAGTTAGGTTGAGTCTTCAAAAATCTAGTGAACAACATAAAAAACATGCAGATCAGAAAAGAAGAGATTTGAGTTTTGATGTTGGAGATCTTGTATGGGTCTATCTTAGGAAGGAGAGGTTGCCAAAGGGGAAACACACAAAATTGATGCAAAAGAAGATTGGCCCTTGTTCCATTTTGAAGAAATGTGGATCTAATGCTTATGAAGTGCAATTACCCAATGGGTTGGGGTTGTCACCCATATTTAATGTTTGTGATCTAACACCATATAAAAGTTCTGATGTTGCAGCTGTAGGTGATAATGTTTTGGAGCAGCAGGTTGATGACAACTTTCCCAAGCATGAACCACCTACTCTAGAGAAGGTGTTGGACACTAGAGTGGTTAAGAAGACAAGGAATAAAGAATACAAGCAATATTTAGTCAAGTGGAAGGGAAAACCTGAGAACGAGGCTGTGTGGATGGATGAACAGCAAATTCAAACTCATGGCACTACCTTGCAGCAGCTCATCTCAAGTGGGCTTGAGATTTCTTGTCCCCGGGAGTATGATGCAGGGGCATCTTCATAACAAGATGATCTTAAGGAGGAATAAAGGAGTGTCATGTTTTTATTTCATGTTTTGTGTCTTTTATTTTACTTGGTTTCTTTGTAATAAAACCTACCCCACCATGTAGGCCAATACCTTAGGTTGGTGAGTTATAAACCACCTTAGGTATATGGCATTGGGGTCTTTTAGGACTTAGAGGAATTTTAAGATGTTTTTAAGTGGTTTTAAGCATGTTAGAAGTTAAATCATGGCCAGGTACATTTAGGAGTAAAGTTGTCAAAAAGTTGTAAAAAATTGTCAAGCAACAATGACAACTTTTGGATTAGCTGGGCAACTTCCTCCAACTAACTCATATGGTTTGAAAATGGGTTGATAACTATTGGAGGAGGCGTATAATGTCAAATTCATGCCTTGTAGAAGGTTGTTGTTGGCAGATGTAACTTTCCATGCTTGAAAACCAATAAAATTATGTGATTTTCCTGCAATTTGCTGCTATAAATGTTGTACCGTACAGTACGGACATCATAGAAGCATAAAACCAGTGGGATGTTTTAGCTAATTTAATTACCTTTCAAATGCATCTAATATAAGGTCTTGATTCATTCTGGAAGTGGAGATATCTGCATTTTACTGGAAGTAACCCGGATTTGACAGTTTTGCCTAGGTTTTGAAGGAAAAATGAAGTTTTCTTGCTGATACCTCATTAGTTTTGAATGGACTTTGGGGTGAAGAAAGGTAAGACCATTTACATTAATATTTTCATGGCCTTTTTCAGGAAAGAAGTAGGTAAAGGTGAGGGTTTGCTGCGTTAGGGTGGACATCTCTATGTGGCCACCTAGTCTCATTGTGCAACCGGTTCCATGAATGAAGTTAGAAGTGTAACCAGGGTCTAAAACTTGGTGATTTATGTTATTTCCATTCCCTCTACATGTTCCAAGTATTAATTTATTGGGGAAGCACTTTTATAGCACACTTCCTTTGTTAAAGTGGCCTAATTAGGGCTCTTAGGCCTATTAGGTAAGTAAGGGTTGTGACCTTTAGATCCCATATCAGATTAAACCCTTTGGATATGTTTTAGTACTCATTAAAAGGAGTCAAAATAAATCATTAGTTGTAGAGGTCCTGTGGAAGAATAAGGAGAAAACTTAAAAATTCAATCTGGCAGGGTTACTAGGCTTAGCAGGCCTAATTATAGCAGCAGTACAAACCTCTCAATTTGATCAGTCCTAAGGGTTGGATAAGGTCTTTTGGGCATAGAAAACATTGAAAAAAAGTGTTGGGAGTCATTTTTTGTCTTGGAAAGTGTGTAAACCCTTGTTGGACCAAGTTGGCCTAGTGAGTCCTTTATAAGCCTTGGGAAACATTGAAAGGATTGAGTCTTGTTTTGGAACAACAACTTGAGAATGGAATGGAGCGTGTCTAAATCAGTTTTTAAACACCCCATGAAGTCATTAAAAGGTTGATAGATTCCTTGTGTAGAGGTTTGTGAAAAAGTGCTAATTTCCTACCTTGCCTAGGGCTCTGCATCAGTACTGTACACTCAGCACGTATCCTTGCCGAAAAAAAAAATTTGCCATTTTTTTTTGTTGATGAAAACCAACATTGTAATAAAACCCTAAAAAGGTCGACTTTGTTTGTTGCCCTAAAAATGCATGTTATAAGCAGCTGGGATGCTTAAGGCATTGTAATGTTGATGTATTATTTTTGCTAGATAATAAGAAAGATTGGACGGTTGTGTATGGTGGACGTAACCCATTCTAGATGAACCACGTTAAATCTCTATGTTATCTGTGTCCTATTTTATTCCTTTATCTTTTGTATTTAAATCTGCATATAATTGTTAGTTCATATTTTCTTCAGATCTGCTTGAAACCTTAACAATTGGTATCAGAGCAAGGTTTTCTGTAAATTGGCAGCACTTTCAGATTTGAGTGGGAGCAATGGAGGATTCCAAATTCAAGGTCGAAAAGTTTAACGGCCAGAATTATCAGTTATGGAAAATGCCGATGGAGGATTACCTATATGAAAAGGATTTGTGGTAGCCATTAGAAGGAAAGGAAAAGAAAGCGACCACAATGTCAAATGAAGAATGGGACATTTTAGATAGAAAGGCACTAGGATCCATTCGATTGTGCCTTGCACCGTCTGTAGCTTTCAATATAACAAAAGCAAAAATGACTATAGATTTGATAGCGACATTGGCTAAGCTATATGAGAAACCCTCAGCTTCGAATAAGGTATTTCTTATGAAGCATTTGTTTAATTTGAAAATGAGTGAGGGAGGATCTGTAGCGGAGCACTTAAATGAATTTAATACAATTACCAGTCAATTGTCTTTGGTAAAAATTACTTTTGCAGAAAAGGTTAGGGCTTTCTTGATTTTATGTTCTTTGCCAGAAAGTTGGAATAGTTTGGTTATGGCTGTAAGTAACTCTGTCTCTGGAAAAAATACTTTGGTATTTGATGATATTGTTGGTGTTATCCTAAGCAAGGAAATGCAAAGGAAAAGCATAGGTGAGACTCCAACATCATCAAGTAGTGTTTTGAATGTGGAGAACAGAGGAAGATCAAAGGAAAGAGGAAAAGGCCCTTGGAATGAGAATTCATGAGGGAAGTCAAAGAAAGGACGCTCTCAATCTAGAGGAAAGAAAGATTGCTGGTACTGCGGAAAGCCTGGTCATCTAAAGAAAGATTGTTGGTCTCAGAAAAACAAAGAAGGCAACAAAAATGAAAATGACAGTAAGGAAGCTAATATTGCAAGTAATACTTTACAAGATGTTTTAATCTTATGTTTGGATAATGTTAATGATTCCTGGGTAATAGATTCTAGGGCTTCATTTCATGCTACACCCCATAGAAAATACTTTCTAGATTATGTTCAAGGTGATTTTGGACAGGTATATTTGGGTGATGATGAGCCCTGTCAAATTGTTGGAAAAGGAAAGATAAAGATCAAGTTGCAGAATGGAAATGACTGGTTTCTGCAGGAGGTAAGACATGTTCCTAACTTAAGAAGAAATTTAATTTCTGCAGGGCAACTAGGTAGTGGAGGTTGCATAGTTACCTTCTCAGACAGTAGCTGGAAGGTCACTAAAGGATCATTAGTAGTAGCTAAAGGTGCGAAGGTAGGCACATTATATCTGTGTACTGGTAACACTTACTCTAATTTAGCTGCTACAGATAAAGTTACTGCAGGGACAACAACAATAGATGTTGCAAGAACAAATTCGATAATGTGGCACCATAGGCTTGGGCACATGAGTGAGAAAGAGATGAAAATACTTCACTCCAAAAATATATTGCCAGGACTAAAGAAGATTGATTTAGAGTTCTGTGAAAATTGTGTTAATGGTAAATAGAAAAGAGTCAAATTTCTCAAGGTTGGGAAAGAGAAGAAGAGTGAGAAGTTAGAGCTTGTGCATTCATATGTATGGGGAGTCGCTCAGGTATCATCTCTTGTTGGCTCTTGTTATTATGTTATTTTTATTGATGACTCAACCAGAAAAACATGGGTATATTTCCTAAAACAAAAAATGGATGTTTTCAAAACTTTTAAGAAATGGAAAGCTTTGGTTGAGAATGAGACAGGAAAAAAGTTGAAGTATCCGAGATCGGACAATGGAGGTGAGTATTGCAGCAAAGCATTTGAAGATTACTGCTCCTTAAATGGGATTCGAAAGCAGAAGACAGTTCCAGGAACTCCACAGGAAAATGGTGTGTCAGAGAGAATGAATAGGACTATCATGGAACACGCGAGGAGCATGAGACTGCATGTTGGATTGCCCTTATATTTTTGGGCAGATATTGTACATACTGCTGTCTATTTGATAAATAGAGGACTTTCAACCCCTTTGGATGGTGGTATTCCAAAGGAGGCATGGACTGGTAAAAAGGTAAATTATTCTTTTCTGAAAACCTTTGGTTGTGAAGCTTTGTCCATGTTGATAAAGAAAATAGAACCAAGCTTGATGCTAAATCTCAGAAATGTACCTTCATTGGATGTGGGATAGATGAATATGGCTATCGATTATGGGATTTTGAAAATAAGAAAATAACTAAAAGTAGAGATGTTATATTCAATGAGAAGGTTATGTATAAAGAACAGATGCAGGAAAAGAAGCATGAACAGGACAAGCAAGAATATGTGGTGTTGGATGAGATTCCTGAAAATGAAATGCCACAGGTACCTAATGCTCAGCAACAACAGAATGTCCCACAAACTCCTGCAAGTGTTAGATGTTCTACGAGGTCAAGTAGACCCCCTAAAAGATTTTCTCCTTCTTTGTATTCTATATTATTAACTGATTCTGGTGAACCAGAAGAATATGAAGAAGCAATGCAGGTGGATGTCAAACAATAGTGGGAGCTAGGCATGAAAGAGGAGATGGACTCCTTGATGAAAAATAAGACTTGGGACTTAGTCCCTTTACCTGCAAAAAAAAGAGCCTTACCTAACAAATGGGTTTATCGGCTAAAGGAGGAGGAAGGAGGTCAGAAAAGATATAAGGTCAGACTTGTGATAAAAGGTTTTGCACAGAAAAAGGGTATAGATTATGATGAAATATTTTCTCCAGTTGTAAAAAGGACTTCAATTAGAATTGTACTTAGTCTTGTGGCTGCAGATGATTTACATCTTGAACAATTAGATGTGAAAACATCTTTTCTCCATGGAGATTTGGAGGAGGAAATTTACATGTTGCAACCACAGGGATATGAGGTCAAAGGTAAGGAGAACTTGGTGTGCAGGTTGAAGAAAAGTTTGTATGGCCTAAAGCAAGCACCCCAACAATGGTATTTAAAATTTGATAGTTTCATGGCTGAACACGGTTATCATAGATGTCATTCTGATCATTGTGTATATTTTAAGAGATTGGATAATGGTAGTTACATTATCCTGTTTCTTTATGTTGATGACATGCTTGTTGTTAGGTCTAACATGGAACACATAAATGATCTTAAACATAAATTAGTCAGGTCATTTGCTATGAAGGATTTGGGTGCAGCTAAGCAAATTCTAGGTATGAGGATTGCACGGGACAGAAAAATAGAACCTTGAATTTGTCCCAAAGTGAGTATATAAAGAAGGTGTTGAAAAGATTTAACATGCAGGATGCAAAAGCAGTTAGTACACCTTTGGCTAGTCATTTCAAATTGACTACGGAGATGTGCTCAAAGGCACAGGAAGAGGTAAATAAAATGTCTAACATCTCGTATTCATCAACTGTTGGCAATTTGATGTATGCAATGGTATGCACAAGGCCAGATATTGCACATGCAGTGGGAGTTGTGAGCAGGTTTATGAGTAATCTGGGTATGGAACATTGGAATGCTGTGAAATGGATCCTTCGATATTTGAAAGGAGCCACCACAAAGGCATTATGTTTCAAAGGATCTAATACTGCTCTGAGTGGATTTGTTGACTCTGATCTGGAAGGTGATATTGATTCACGAAGGAGCACTACAAGGTATGCTTTTACTATAGGGGGAACTGCAGTCAGTTGGATTTCTAGGCTGCAAAAGGTTGTTGCACTTTCAACCACTGAAGCTGAGTATACTGCTGCTACAGAAGCCAGCAAGGAGATGATTTGGTTACAATGTTTTCTGGAGGAATTGGGTTAGACACAGGAGGATTGCCCATTGTATATTGATAGCCAGAGTGCCATTCATTTTGCAAAGAACTCTGTTTTTCATTCAAGGACAAAGCACATTCAGCTCAGGTACCACTTGATCTGGACTTTTTTGGAGGAGGGTCAGTTACATCTTGAGAAGATTCACACAAGTGAGAATCCTGCCAATATGTTCACGAAGGCAGTTCCACAGGAGAAGCTGATTTCTTCATCAATTTTTGTTGGTCTTCTTGATTGATAATTGTGGAATGTATACCAGTCGAGTCCTAGTGTTTTTTCCAGTGGATGTTGCATGTATAGTGGTGTTGTGTAGTTTCAGTCTCCAAGTGGGAGATTGTTCGGTGTGGAGCTTGATCAGTCTCCAAGTGGGAGATTGTTGAAATGTGGCGACTGATCAGCAAAGTACTGTACTCTCAGCACGTATCCTTGTCGGGGTCCGAGGCTGGGCTGGGGCTCGGGTAGGGGTTTGGGGGCGGCAACCCCCAAAGCGAGCGAAACCCACTGCGAGGGTTTGGGGGCAGTAACCCCCAAAGTGGGTGAAGCCCGCTACGAGGTACTGCCCCCGAGAAAAAAAAATTTGCCATTTTTTTTGTTGATGAAAACCAACATTGTAATAAAACCCTAAAAAGGCCAACTTTGTTTGTTGCCCTAAAAATGCATGTTATAAGTGGCTGGGATGCTTAAGGCATTGTAATGTTGATGTACTATTTTTGCTGGATAATAAGAAAGATTGGACGGCTGTATATGGTGGACGTAACCCATTTTGGGTGAACCACGTTAAATCTCTATGTTATCTGTGTCCTATTTTATTCCTTTATCTTTTGTATTTAAATCTACATATAATTGTTAGTTCATATTTGCTTCGGATCTGCTTGAAACCCTAACACCTACGACCTCGGGGACCCATCCTCCCCAAGGCTCATGATACATTTGGACTTGTATAGATTGATCCATTTTTTATTTATCAGATGTAGAAAATTATTTTGATTTATATACAGATGTACTTATGTAGTTCAGAGACACATATGTCAGCATCACATGTTTTCGTAGTGATGTGAAACATGTACATTGATACTTTACATTGACATCATACATATATATCAGATTCAATGTTCAAATCTTATCTTGTGTCATTATGGATGGATGAACTTTTTTATTTATATACTTATTATGTATGCTCCTATGATGGGTGATTTAGAGTGGACATGTACAACATGATTTAATTTATATATTGTTGGTTATATGCATGATTAAATTCCATGATGATCATTGTATAGATGATTTTGAGATATAGAGAGAACATGTATACACACACACTATTGGAAAGGGACATTGCATAGATTATCAGATGTTGTCATTGATGGCAACTAATGTCAAATATTCCATTCGCAGTTCATAATTTGTTCATACTAGAAGTATGATTGAGTTTTGGAGAGGTCCAGTGAGATAGATCAGTGTATCTGGCAGTATGCGGTATTTTGATTGACGGTCCATTTTGGTTAAATATTTTGTGTTGCGGATCTCGAAGAAGAATTATGGATGTGTAATATACCTTATTCCAATTTTGTGGTCTCCGGTGATGATTCTTGAGTAAGTTGGAAGATCCGGTATACAAAAATTTGGTTAGAACAGTGTTCATCAACAAAACATGTGGATATTCATTGTGTAGATCTTGTGGATCAATTTTCGTGATGATTTGTGTGTTTGAGGATGTTTAGCTAGCATGAGGGAAGCATGTGGACAATTCTTTTTGGTCTGCATATGCATTTGAGTTCAGATTGAGCTGACTTGGTATACACATTTCATTTGTGTTATGTGTTTTTGGTCCGACGTGAAGAAGACATAATTTGATATTGTGGATATAATAGAGCGATTGATATGATCATTTTTTATATCGTTGGTTGTGTGAAAAGTGGTTGGGAGCGATTGTGCATAGTTTCACATGCACAAGTAGAGGATTTTTGCTTTGAAATATAGCAAAACAGCAAAACAGAGCAGTATAGCATAACATAGAAGTATAGTAGAGCAGAGTAAGATTATGTGTTTTGTGCTTAACCGGAATAATACTTAGGTATTTGTTGATGGTATTCAATAGTTAAAACCTTCTTGTAATCTTTTGTAATCATTTTGTAAGGTAGTGAGCCTTCCAGGGTTGTAGCCCTTATTATATTTAAGCAGTGAGCTCTAGGTAGGGTGCATGAATGCATGTGCATTCCCCTTATGTAATATTTATATACTTTTAACAAAGTATATTAATATTGTGGGTCTCAATTCCACTGTGGTTTTTCTCTTAACCAGGTTTTCACGCAAAATTCCTGGTGTTATGGTGTTGCGGATATTTTCTTTATGTGTTTGCATCTTTCTTTTGTTCAGTTGCATTAAGTGGTTGAAGAATAAGATTAAGAATGTTAAAAATTACATAGCACTGATTCACCCCCCCTCCCAGTGTTCCTTGATTCCAACAATTGGTATCAGAGCCTACTCCCTTGAAAGAAGCCTAACAGCTTGAGGAGGATCCGAGAAAGTGAATCAATGGATTCTGGTAGTCTTAGACAATAGCTTCTTGTTGCACTAGATCTTGATCAATCACAAGCTGAGGTCCAACAAGTAAAAGAAAACCTTAGGGATGCTGAGAACTTCATTGAATCATTGAAAGATCAGTTGAACAAGTCAAAAGAAAAGAGAAAGGAACTTGTTGATAAGCTAAAGGAGAAATAAAGCCAAAGCATTGATGATCAAGCCTTGAAGGAGAAGACAGAAGAGTGTGAGAAGCTTGCTAGAGATAGTGCAGTTCAGAAGAATGAGATGGAATCTATTGTGATGAAATTGACAAAGGAGATTGAGGAAAGGAAGAAGAATGAGGCCTCTTAGAATAATTATTCTTTTGATTATTATTAGAATTGTTATTATAGGATTTGGAATGAAATTTATTATTAAAATAATGACTATTATGATTATTATTATTGGATTTAAAATGATTATTATGATTTTGATTTTTAAACATAAAAGCATGTTCAGTACTTTTAAGAGTACCATATTGAATTAATTTAGCTTCCTCTTGATGTAATAAATTATGAAAAATATTATAAGTTAATTGAGTAGCTAAACTAGGAATGGCAAGTTGAGCATAAATATTAGTAATAAATTACTGAAATTGACGAGAAAGACATTTTTTAAGAATAAGAAGAATTAAGCATATATCAGCAAGTGTAACTCCTAAACCACTTAATTGACAATTAAAAGAATCAAAGTTTAATAAGAATTCATCCAAGGTTTTAAAATTTGTATACCTGAGATCTTCGAGTTGATCTTGAAGCTGAATTTTTCAGGATTCATTTGAACTATCATAAGTTGTTTTTAAAATTTCCCATGCTTTATATGCTTTTGTACAATTTCCAATAAGAACATACAATCCAGGAACCATCAAAATACCAATTAAACCAAGTGATTCCTCATTTTGAGCCTTCCATTTGTCTTGGTCGGCTTGAGGAGTAGTTGAAGCAGGCTCAGAGGTTTTATCAGTAGCAGCATCCAAAAGGTTCTTGAATCGAAAAATAAAAGAGATATGTGTTTTGGGTAAGTGCACCAAGATGGTGAACAGAAAAGTGGCCACATGCCAAAAAAAAACCAAATTTTTCATAACCCGTGTGGGTTCTAAAAATTCAAAAATGTGCTAGGCTTGGTAACACCAGGCGTAGAGAAAAAATTTTTTGGGTGTAGGCCATGGGTTTTGGCCATTTTCAATGCCTAAACCCATGGAACAACAGCAAGGAAAAGCCAAAAAAACATAGAACCTGCACGGGTTTGCAACTATTTTGGATTTTCCCACCATTGAGAACAATTTTCAACAATGGCATCCCGTCGAACAGGTAAGATTTGATTGGTTTGATTATTTTTGTTTGCATTTTAATTGAAGTAGGGTTTTCTAATTGATTTAAGTTTTGTTTTTATTAATTTATGTCGGATTCTTCAAGCAATCCCCCAAAATAAAATAGACAACAAAGACCGCCTCCTGCACAAGCAACACAAGAAAACACTATAAATATTGCAGAAGAGCAAGAAGAAAACCCTCAAAATCCTCAAAATGTTGCTCCTCAACAACCACCGCCACCCTGAAACCCACCATGTCCTCCATTAGATCATGTAGATGCCACACAAGAGGATCTCATCAATCGCCTTACACAAAATAGTGCCCAAATTTCTATATTGGTGAATAGGTTGAGGTCCTCTAACCTTGAGCACCTCTCAGCCCTCGCCAGAATACTAGAAACAATGGCTAATAGTGCAAATGAGGTATCTAGCGAGGTTACGAAATGGGGTTCATGGAGGGATAGATGTCAAACATTTTATGCGGATGGATTGTCATATGACCAAGTAAAGATAAAGGGCATAGGTAAAGCTGACATATGTGCTCTTTTCACCGATCCTATTACCAGTAACAGCCTAGAACTAAATATGACTCGGTTTCCTACACATTGGTGTGTTCATGCTAGGTTAAAAGAAGCTTTTTAGGATAGGTGGTATATGGTCTTTGACCAACCATCTTGTAATAATTGGGAGGTGCCTCTATATTTTTTGAGAAAGTTGTATTGTGAGTTTATCCTCAGCAAGAAGCCAAATTACTTTGACATCCGACAATTTTAGGGTAGAGGGAGAGGCTCTGCACAGGATAGACCTGCGGCCCATAGGGTGGTAGAGCCACAAAATAGGTGGCATATAGCTCCTAAACCCATGGTTCATGTCACTATCTCTATATTCTTGAAGGAGTCTATGGAATTATAGACTCTTCAGGAAACTACATCATTGACTGATGTCATTGTTCAACATGGCACACACTTGGTCGGAGCAGAGGATGTACCAGCACTTGTGGCACCTCCTTCATCAGCGACATCTCCTTCATCAGCAGTACCTCCTTCCTCAATGACACCTCCTTCATCAGCAACACCTCATGCATCATTTGGCACGAACCAACCCATTCAACATATGTGCCCCACCTGCTAGGGTGTATGTTTTGGTGTAGACACTAACGCGGACAAAGATGGTTTGACATCTCATTCATGTACATGTTGTAGGAGTAGATGTTATGCGTCCACTGCAGAGGATGTGGCCCTCACCAACGAACTGATCAATATGTTGTACCCTTTCTATCAGACATAGATGCGTTTAATTCTGTTTATGACATGTTATCAATTAAGTGACTAAATCTTATAAAAAGAAATGAATTTTTATTTTTAGAACAATTTGAAGTGACATATAAATAAAATGCAGTAGGTGGTGGGAGTACACCACATACTTTTCAGTCGACTCCACGGTCATGAGTAGTTTCACCACTAGAGGTAAAGATTTATAAATTTGTTAAAAATATAATAATACATTGGTTTTAAAATATCTTTTGTTAATTATATGTATCATTACTTGGTATTTTATAGGGCTTATCAATTTTGGTGAGATGTCCCAACTTGATGATATCACGCTTTCGGCCATTAACTTTGGTCAAGATAGCTATGTGGTACCATTTAGATTTATATATTTTTGACTTAAGTGATATATTAAATACATGCTCTTTTCCCTTATGTTAATTTTTTTCCATTAGTTTACCCCAACTGCCTTGAGGACATCTCGTGTGAGAAAGCCATCCTTTAGCACTCTGAGGCAAAAAAAGATATCCTCTCGGACACCCAAAAGACAGAAGGTAATTCAGTACAATTTAAATTCATTTGTTGAAATGTATTATGATTAAACATGTATATGTAGATATTGATAAATACACTTTATTTATTTATTCTATATACAGAAACATATGGGGTTTACGGAATTAATGAATGCACCTGATGTCAATGAGGTTCAGTAGAGGGAAGAGGTGATATCTTCATATTCACTTTGGATTGCATTCTTGCTTGTTCGAAATAACTAAATCATTTTATGTCTATATCATATGTTGTCATTTTTTATACAGGAAATGGTAATAACTGCATCAGATTTGACTAGGCCTCCTAAGGCTATAGGAGAACTATACGAGGCTTCGGTGTGCATTTGTTCTACATATGTTAAAATATTTATTTTATCTAGTTTGTCAACAACTTTGGGTTATTAACTTGTATGATTGTCTTTAACCTATTACAAGCCCCTTCCAAACTTCCTATTGTTATTCTACCTTTCCATTTCAGTAGAAGTCCTACACGTATATTATGGGATCCAACACGACCAAGGGAAAAGGTATGTCTGTCTTAGATCAACTCATTTTCACTAAGTGCACAACGGAGTTGAAACCGTCTAGTTAACTCCTTTTGGATCACTTACCATGGATATAGGAAGTGGTCGTAACTGATTCATCTATGACTTTGCCTCCTACAACCACAACACATCCATCTGAGGCTCCAGTATGCTTCAGTTTTTTAGACTATTCATTTTTAGTTATTATGTGTTATTTGACATATATGTTATTAACATGTATTAATGTTGTTTTACCAATTAGAACCTCCTTCAGGACATCACACGGATCCTCAGCCTCACCCAATTACAAAAGACATAGAAGAGGTAATCAACATTTCAACTTCAAACAATTTAGAGTTCAATGTTTAGTTATTTTGATGTTATATTGAGAAAATATATCTGATTCAACATTTGAATTGTCCTTGTGCAACTACCTGCAAAGCCACGTACTGCTTCGAAGAGTCTTAATTTTGATGATCCACCACAGTCATAGATACCGATAGAGACATATAGTTATAGTTGTGGTCATTGAAGGACCAATTTTTTTATATATTCCACATTTGTATATGTATATATCGACTATGATAGAGATGGCACATGTCACATTTTTGTAACTATTATTGATTTGGCATCTATGCCATTTTTTGATAAAATCATGCTTATGGAGCGAAGTTCATCATTTCAAGAACCAATTAAGACAAGATTTGAGCACACAAAACAGATTTGAAATTTATCTAAGGATGAGTCGACTTAGGTAGGGTTTTCATTTAAATTTTATTCCATAACAAGTCAGCCTTAGGGTAAGAGACACACCTATTCATCCAAATTGCCTATAAAATAAGAGTTGAAGCACTTATGGACGATTCGTGTGAACCTATGGGGTCGTGTTGTTGCTGCCTAAAAAATCCTCTCTTGGTTTCAGACAACTTGATTCCTTTTTCTTGTGGTGAGATTTTTTCTATCCCATCAAACACCGTCAAAAACCATCAATGAGGTGACAAATTAGTGCATCTTATATTCTGCTCATCATGGGAACAAACTATGAACATGAGCACATCTAAGTGGTGGGGTATACGCTAGGTGTGCCCTTGTCTCACTCCCTAAGACTTCTGATCATTCTAAGCCACCTTGTAGCGACATTTTCCCTTGAGTGCTCAAAGTGGAAAAAATGGTCAAACTTTGACGTCGCGTAACTCAAAGACTGTGGTGCTTATGGATGATCTGTTTGAACCTATGGGGTTGTACTTTTTTTGCCTAAAAAATCCTCTCTCGGTTTTGGACAACTCGATTCCATTTTCTTGTGGTGAGATTTTTTATATCGCATCAAAAACCGTCAGTGAGAGGTGGCAAAATAGTGCATCTTTCGTTTTGCTTGTCGTGGGAACAAACCATCAATGCGAGCGCATCTAGGTGGCTGGTTTTACACTAGGTGTGCCATTGTCTCACTCCCCAAGATGTTTGATCCTTCCGAGCCACTTCATAGTGACGTTTTCCCTTTAGCGCTCAAAGTGGACAAAATGGTCAAACTTTGACGTCACATCACTCGGAGACCGTGGCACTTATGGATAATCTATTTGAACCTATGGATTCATGTTATCACTTCCTAAAAAGGCCTCTCTCGGTTTTAGACAACTCGATTCTATTTTCTTGTGGTGATATTTTTTCTATCGCATCAAAAACTATCAAAAACCGTCAGTGAGAGGTGGCAAAATAGTGCACCTTTCGTTCTGCTCGTCGTGGGAACGAACGGTCAGTGCAAGTGCCTCCAGGTGGTCGGGTTTACACTAGGTGTGCCCTTGTCTTTCTCTCCAAGACGTTCAATCATTTTGAGCCACCTCGTAGCGACATTTTCCCTTGAGCGCTCAAAGTGGAAAAAATGGTCAAACTTTGACGTCACGTAACTCGAAGAGCATGGCACTTATGGATGATCCATTTGAACCTATGGGGTCATGTTGTCACTGCATAAAAAATCCTCTCTCGATTTCGGGCAACTCGATTCCTTTTTCTTGTGGTGAGATTTTTTCTGTCGCATCAAAAACTGTCAGTGAGAGGTGGCAAAATAGTGCATCTTTCATTCTCCTTGTCGTGGGAATGAACCGTTAGCATGAGTGCATTTAGGTGCCCAAGTTTACACTAGATTTTCCCTTGTCTTTCTCACCAAGATGTCTGATCGTTTCGAGCCACCTCATAGCGATGTTTTCCCTTGAGCGCTCAAAGTGGAAAAAATGGTCAAACTTTGACATTGCGTAACTCAGAGACCATGGCACTTATGGATGAGCCCTTTGAACCTATGGGGTCATGTTGTCACTTCCTAAAAAGGCCTCTCTCGGTTTTGGAATATTCCTACTAGCCCTTCAAATCGGGTAATTCAACAATAACTCAAAACTTTCCCAAAACACTTGGAAAAAAAATTGCATATTCAAATACCCATTTGCAAGTTATTTAACATATGTTAGAATCAGACTCAGTTATTTATAATCAAATAGTATAAATTTATAATCAAATGGTACAAGTTTATTACAAATGTATTTATAATCAAATGGTACAAAGTTAGGCTCTCAAAATTTGCAAATCAGCCCCATGGACACTTTCATATATAAAATTTGGCATCTAATATAAACAATCAGCCTCATTAATGTTTATATTTATAAAATTTTGCATCTAAATATGCAAATTACAACTCGTTGTTTTTTTATACAAAATTAAGCATCTAGATATGCACATTACAACTCATTGATGTTTTTATATACAAAATTTGGCATCTACATATGCACATTACAATTCATATGCATATTACAGCTCATATGCATGTAGAGCACATCTAAAAAAGCAGAGTTACAACGTTTCGCAAAAGATATATACATAATTGTCAAAATTATTCTACCATATTGTAGAATTATTCTTCTAGATGACCCAAAATCAATCAAGTGAACCTTCTGGATTAGCTCTAACCCTCAGTGTCTCAAGTATTGCCTCGTGGTCTGATTCGTGAACTTTCCACAAATCTCTATTAAGAGGTCTACCACGATATTTAATCAAATGAATATTTGTTGCAACAAAAAGGTTTGAGTAATGAATAATATGTCTATGTGTCTCAGAGTCCTCAAACAACCAGGCATTAGAATTTTTGATAGGGTACTTGCATTTTATAGAAGGATAAGTTAATGCCAAAATCAATACAATGACTGCTAAATAAATGAGTTTAAGAGGTCTCAATACAACTCGACACAACAACGGTACCTTCTAAGCCATGTCCTTGTCACACTAATGGATCCTATTGGGTACTCAATACCCTCTCCATCAACCACTGTAGAAGTCAATTTCATTTTGGCCTCAATACAACGACACAAAAAATAATTTGTTCCTTCTTCGTTGTTCTCATCTGCAATAACTGCATATGCATGACTTGCATTTAATATAAGGATATAAGTTAATACCAAAATCAACATAAGTTAATACTAATAAATTAAGCTTAAAATTGTAGCAAATTGCAACCCTTTACCTGGTTCAACTATGTCTGATACATGGTCAAAATCCACTAATGCTTCAATATGGTTCATTTGTAGTGCTCTAAGAAGTTGATATGTATCTAGGGTTTGCAAAGGTCTACAAGACCATTGGTCAACCCACTCTTTTGATTCACATTCATCCCACACAAAATGCATACACTAAGTGAAAAAGCATGCAATTTGTCTAGTATAAATAACTAGTGATGTTGCATTTGAACTTCTAAATGAATGCATGTCACTTGATCCAGTAAGTGTACAACAATCTAGATAATTTTCAATGTTAGATTCACTTATTAACCAAAAATATCTAGAAACCATAGACTTACCTACATTACCTGGTCCTATTGTAGAGTTACACCATTGCACAATTGTCTCTGCATCTATTAACATTGCACCACCTTCGTACTTCAATTCCTCTCTGGTAAGAGCTCTTTTCACACATGCTCCCACACCATCATGCTCTCCCTTTCCATGCCCTGCCTCAATGAAATTCCAAAAATTTTGCACACCACTAGTCACATGCATCCCAGTCAACCAGTAGAACATTGTTGTATTCTTGATTTGTGTGGTGCAATTGTCCGACCATATTAAGTGTTGGTTGTATCTTATATCTCTTTCCATTAAACTATCATAGAAGACTATAAAGCATCCTTGCACAAACTTTGAGGAATGAGTACGATCATCGCTGATATAGAAGTGATATTCTCTTATAACCTTTATGTCCTCCTCGGTGCTATCATGTGCATGTATGAATGCTATGTGTACAAAAATTGTAACTTGTGTAGAGTGGTAATACATAGATTGTACTTAATTTTGTGGCTTTAGTGTATAATTCTCAGCAAAATCAATGATAGAGACAATAGTGCCGAGGGGGAAAGTGTCCTTACACAACTTGAATTTCTCATCTAACCACCTAGCTCTATGTGTGTGACCTATGTACTCATACACTAGTTTTTCTTGAAACATCTTCATAAAATCAGCTACGCTTATATCCCTTTTCACTAACTCACACAAGTCTTTAAGTCTTTTCGATCTTTAACACCATATGTGACTGACTTATATTTTCCAATAGAAACTATTTCCTTACCAATTTTATGTGTCCTATCTAGATGTAGGCATCTATGCAACTGTTGCAAACTGCCACATGTAGGACAAAAACCTCTCAAACACATCATCTTATAGTAAATGCACCAGTCATCTCGTTTACATAGTACACTTGAAATAAATTCTCTTGGTGACTTAGGAGGTGCTTGTAGACCACATTCCTGCAAAACATCGTTATTGTGCAAAGTACAACATATATAGTGATAAATATCATAATGCATGGAAAATTCAACATGTACCCTACAACATGTAGTACATGCATGATTAATCTTAACATAAAATGGTTTTGTCATCTCAAAAAAAAATTGACTAATTTTAATCTGAGAAAATCTTTGAAGAAACCTTTCATAAAATTGTGTTTGAGTGGTATCTAAATAGTGTTTTGGATGTGGCTCGCAATTACTAATTCCAATTCGCCTTCTAACAACATCTCTTTGGTTGGGTGAAACCCTTGTGTTGTCATGCCAATATTTCTCAATTAAAGTTCTTAGTGCATCAACAACAACCTATTCCTTGTGTGGGAGTCTACCCGAGAATGCCCAAAGAGAATTATTGTTAGGATCCTCAATTTTCTCTCGCCTCTCTAAGGCATAGTGTAATGCAGTTCTACTTATCCTTAATGACTTGCTTGTTTTTCTTATTAAACGATATTTTTTCATTTCCTTTCCCATTATGGTTGATGTGAGGACACGACGAGTAACATTAGCATATTTAGTGCATGATTTCGAACCAATGGCTTGGTATGCATCAAAAAGATTTCTCACAATGGTTCTTTCACTATTATTTTCGAATGTTCTTAACCCCAAAATTTTCATTGTCTCTCTAAATTTCAATTTTTTAATCATTTCAACAACTAATTGGCATCTTCCACTTTGATTTAAGTTTTCAAAATAGTTATTCCAAATTCTTCTAACCGTTCTTCTACAAGTTCTTTCGGAAATTTTATCATGCATTGGCTTCACAATATTTTCATCAATATCTATTAGGAACTTTGGTTTTCTATGAATTATTCTAAGAGGTGTTAAGATTGGTTCATGCTTTTTCATTTTCATTAGGTGCATTATGTGCATTGATCACATCAAATTCAAATGGTATATCTTCTTCAATTTCATTAACATGTGCATTCACCGAATCATTTTCAAATGGTGTATGTTCATTGCATTCATTAGGTGCATTCATCATATGTATTTGAATTGGTGTATGTTGATCATTCTGATTTGGTGCATTCATCATATCAATTTCAATTGTTGAATGTTCATCACTTTCATTAGGTGCATTAGATGGTGTACCTTCACATAATCTCCTCATACACTCCCTTTGTCTTTCCTTTGTTGTCTCTCTTTGTTCATTTGTTCCTCTCTTGTTCTTTCCCATTTTCTTACACATAACATCATGATGACAATCCACAATCAAATAGAAAAAAAGCAACAAATGATCATCATTTTATTATAATCTAAAGTAACAATAATCAAATAAATTTAAAAAAAAAATACAAGACAAATCAATCTTGATCAAAGTAAAAAACAACAAATGATCACGATTTTGTTATAATCTGAAGTAACAAAGATAAAATAACTTCAAAAACAATCCAATATACGAGACAAATCAATCATTCCAAAGAAAAAGTGACAAAAGAATATGAGAGAGAGAGAAGGATAAGGAGAGGGGGAGAGAGGGAGATTGGGAAATGGAGAGAGATAGAGAGACAAACAGACAGACAGAGACAAAGATAGACAGAGACAAAGACAGAGATAGGGAGAGAAGGATAAGGAGAGGGGGGTGGATGGAGAGGGAGATTGGGAAAAGGAGAGGGGGAGAGGGAGACAGGGAGGGAGAGGGAGCTGTGTGTGTGTGTGTGTGTGTGTGTGTGTGTGTGTGTGTGTGTGTGTGAGAGAGAGAGAGAGAGAGAGAGAGAGAGAGAGATTGGGAAAAGGAGAGGGGGAGAGGGAGAGAGAGGGAGATTGGGAAAAGGAGAGGAGGAGAGAGAGAGAGAGAGAGAGAGAGAGAGAGGGGGGGGGATGGATGGAGAGGGAGATTGGGAAAAGGAGAGGGGGAGATTGGGAAAAGGAGAGGGAGAGAGGAGAGAATAGGGGATATGAAGAGAGGGAGATTTGGAAAAGGAGAGGGAGAGAGGGAGAGAGAGAGAGAGAGAGAGAGGGGGGGGTTAGAGAGAGAATAGGGGATAGGAAGAGAGGGGGATTGGGAAAAGGAGAGAGAGAGAGAGAGAGAGAGAGAGAGAGAGAGAGAATAGGGGATAGGAAGAGAGGGAGATTGAGAAAATGAGAGGAAGAGAGGGAGATTGGGAAAAGGAGAGAGTGAGAGGGAGAGGGAGAGGGAGAGAGAGAGAGAGAGAGAGAGAGAGAGAGAGAGAGAGAGAGAGAAGGAGATTGCGAAAAGGAGAGGGAGAGAGGGAGAGGGAGAGAGAGGGAGAGAGGGAAAATGAGAGGGAGAGAGAGAGAGAGAGAGAGAGAGAGAGAGAGAGAGAGAGAGAGTAGGGGATATGAAGAGAGGGATATTAGGAAAAGGAGAGAGAGAGAGAGATGGGGAGAGGGAGAGAGAGGGAGATTGGAAAAATGAGAGAGAGAGAGAGAGAGAGAGAGAGAGAGAGAGAGAGAGAGAGAGGAGGGGGGGAGGGGGTGGATGGAGAGGGAGAGAGGGAGATTAGGAAAAGGAGAGGGGGAGAGGGAGAGAGAGGGAGATTGGGAAAGAGAGAGAGAGAGAGAGAGAGAGAGAGAGAGAGAGAGAGAGAGAATAGGGGATATGAAGAGAGGGGGATTGGGAAAAGGAGAGGGAGAGAGGGAGAGAGAAAGAGAGAGAGAGGGGGTAAGAGAGAGAATAGGGGATATGAAGAGAGGGATATTAGGAAAAGGAGAGAGAGATATGGGGAGAGGGAGAGAGAGGGAGATTGGAAAAATGAGAGAGACTGACTGACTGACTGACTGACAGACAGATTGGGAAAAGGGGAGGGAGAGAGGGAGAGAGATAATAAGAGAGGGGGAGGGGGTGGATGGAGAGGGAGAGAGGGATATTGGGAAAAGGAGAGAGAGAGAGAGAGAGAGAGAGAGAGAGAGAGAGAGAGAGAGAGAGAGAGAGAGAGAGAGTAGGGGGGAGAGGGGGTAAGAGAGAGAATAGGAGATGGGAAGAGAGTAATAGAATAGGATAAGGAGAGGAGGGGGAAGCAAAACGAGAGAGAGAGAGAGAGAGGAAAAGAAGAGATACATGCATGTATATAAACATATATACATATATCTATATAAATATATGTATATATAACTATAGATATGTATAGATACATACATAAACACATATTATATAGGTATGTCTAAAATATGTGTAGTAAATGCTAAGTTTACAAGCATACATTATTATGTCTTCATAACCCGTACGAGTTTTGTGAAACAAAAAAAATGTTTTTAGTTTAACATAACTCGTACGGGTTTTGTGAAACAGAACAAAAAATGTTTTTAGTTTTACATAGCCCGTATGGGTTTCGTAAAACTAAAAATAATGGTTTTAGTTCTACATAACCCGTACGGGTTATTTAGAATTGCGAATAGTACATTTTGTTTTTCAAAACCCATGCGCGTTTTGGCTTGGTAAGAGGGTTGGAAAATGACCCTAAGGCTTGCAAGCCCATTTTCCCCCCTTTTTTGTCCCTTTACATGTTTTTTTCATCCTCCAACATGATTTCTCGACTTCATCGTCATCAGGTTTACAAATGATCAAGTGGGTATCTCTAAAATTACCACCATAATCTCACACATCTTCTTAGTTTTCTGACCATATAAAGTTTTCTATTTTTGGACAACAGTAGCATAGTAAACTTTCATTTTCTTTATCAGTGCCTTGACAGTCATCACAGACATATGTCTACCATTTTTTTAATAACTTTTGATATACTTGACCAAATTCAAAATAAATTACATATTATTGTTCTACACTAGATTCAATACACTTTTTTTTTTAAAGTCTATATTTTTAATTATTTTGATGCAAGTTATGCCCAGCGCACGAACAGGTACCAAAGTTTAAGGATGCAATCACTTCAAAAAATCATTAAAAAAAAAATACTCAACGGAAAACTACAAAAAAATACACAACTTCTAGATCTCACTCTTACCTATCGTCCTACCAAAGGGTTAATGAAACCAAGTCAAGGTTAAGTTGACTAAAAAAAGTGCAAAAATAGAACTATGCAAAGATAAAAAAAGACACAAAGGCATTTACAACAGAGACGTTTATTGCAGAGAAAAGGTTTTTTTTAATAATGCAGATGTGTTATGTTCTGGGAACAGAAACGTAGGTAGAGGCAGAATCAAACAGTTTGGTAAGATATGTAATGGTGTATAATGATGCAAAAATGTTACCAAGAAGATAAGATTGCAAGAACAGCAGCGCAGGATAGCAATGATAAGATTCTGGAGTTAACAAAACACAATACACAGAAAATCACACAGAGCAATATAAAGCATTTCAAAGTATGCCTCTGATTTAAATATTAATACGATTTTAGTGAAAAAAAAATTGAATATAATAAACTTTAAAAAAAACTTTTAATTGAATTGGATTTGAATACGATTCAAAGGATAGAGATCACAGTTTCAAATTTATAATGTTTAAGTTTTATTTTGATTTAGACAGAATTATTTGAAACATATTTAAATAAAAAGATGTAAGATTGAATAAAAGATTTAAGAGTAAATAAAAAAGCCTTATTAACCCGTAGGAAATGTTAGAAAAAAACTAAAAGTATTTCTTTGAATCAAAGAGAAATAGTTAGAAAAAAAAAATAGGAATAATCTGCAAGTGAAATAAAATGTTAGAACCTGCAAATAAACAGAGAATGTCTTGGTGGCAAACCTTCCAAATCAAGTTATACAAAATGGGTTTGGCGGCAAGCCTTCCAAAACCAAAACTCAAACCAGAAATAAGACTTTAAACTAGAATCAAAATGGATTAGACCTACATGCAAACTTGTTAACAAGTTTGAAAAAAAAAAATTAAACTTAAATCATAACCTACATAGCAAAACGTTAAAGAACAACCTTCTTCTCTTCTCTAAAAAAAAAATGCCTCCAAGAAAGGTGAGCTCCACAAAATCATAACCTTCATCAATCTCAACTTGAAACAAGGATTAGAACCTACTCTGATACCATGAAAGGAAATACAAGAGCAAGGAAAGAAAAATAAAATCCAAGTAAGTTTATTGATGAAGTAAATGTTACCAAGAGAAATGCAGAAACCTTGAAGCAATCACCCAAATGTCAAGAAGGAGGCACAAGAACTTTTGAAAGGGGAAAAGAAAAGAAAAACCCCTTGTGTTATTATGAATGAGGCAATGCCTAAAATGAGAGAGAGAGAGAGAGAGAGAGAGAGGGGGGAAGGGGGACGGGGGGGGGGGGCTCTTTACAATAATGTCATTAAGAAGAAGTGAAAGAGGAGACATCTCTTAAATAGATATGAGGAGAGGAGTTACAAAGTAACTCCCAAATCTATGAATGCTACCATTCATAAAATGTATGTGTCATGTGTCCACATCCTCTTAAGGAGGAAATCTAATTTTTCTTAATAAAAAAAAATAAAAGAAATGACTGGTCCTCACACATGTACTAGAGGACAAATTACATGTAGAGATTCCAAAGGAATATCCTAAACTAAATACAAATAAACCTAAGCCAGGTAAAGATTAAATATTCTAACAATTTGGCTAGGAGAATCCTCAAATATATGAAAAAAGAACAAGAGGATGGTACAACTATATTTTTTGACAATGTATCATCAATAGACTTGATAATAAATCCAAATAGATGAAATAAACATATATAAATCAAGTATAATTTCATAAGGGAGTCGGTTGAACATGGAGAAATCAAAGTTAATTCTTGTAGATCTGAGCAATTCTTGGTGGTCATTTCATAATTCCACTCATCTAGACACCTTAAAAGTGGCTCAAGATAAAGGGGTATTGTTGGACTTTATTTTTTATTTTTATAAGGTTAGATGACCACTTGTCAAAAAAAAATTGGTATATGGCATGTTTTCCTCTTAAACTAATTGCAATAGTAAATGTTCATTGGCGAAAAAGTAATTGCTAATAGGTAAATTTGAAAATGAGAGAATAAACTAGTTTCCCTAAGCAAAGAATGGAATGTTACAATAGCAACACCATTTGCAAATGAGAACATAATAAAAGAGAGAGTGTGCAATAGAAATCAGCCCTAGAGGTAGAAGAAGAACAAGGTGCACCTCGAAATAGGAATAGAAAACTTCTTGTGTATATTAGCTCTAGACAACTATTATAATTTAGTCTTAATTTTTTTCCTTTTGTAAGGAGATCAATAAGAATATTAAAATATAATAATATAATCATGGTAATTTAAATATTAAAATACAATAATAATAATTTAATGTTAATTACAAAATATTAATATAATAATGATTGAATAGTTTTTGTGTAAGATAGAAATTATATTGATTAATAAAAAAGATATTACATCAGGGATATTGACACACAATCCAAAAATGTCCTATTCAGGCTTCCCACAAAATACCCTAATCTTGACAAAGGCCATTCCAAGCCTTCTATTGTTGCATAACAATACCCATACAAACCCAATAAGAATGATTGAATATAAATTACAACATAATAATAAAATATTTTTTAAGTGTAATAATACATAATTAAATGAAATATTTTTCAAGTATAATAATAGACAAATAAAATATTATATCAATTTAAAATAACTATAAATTACATATAATTAGATAAAATTCAAGTAAATTAATTCATAACAATTATAAATAAAATATAATAAAATACAATAAATTTAATATAAATAAATATTATAATTTATATTTATATTTATACTAATATGCTAAATATCCTAAATTAAGTATTAAAATAATATATTGAACTAGAATACCTATATTTAAATAGAGTAATATAGGTAAAGTACATGGAAGTTATCATATTTGTTCATTATTCCACTTTAAAATTATTATATTATTATATTTTTATTAAACTATTGACTAGGGCAAAAATCTATATAGATTAATTATATTATCATATCATTATATTTTTATTTTATATTTATTCTTATCTGTATCATTTTTTATTATATAAGCAAGGGAAAGGGTCCTAATCTGAGATACAATAAACAGTTCATAACAACCCTAAACAACAATCTGATGCGGCCATGATCCAGAGGGTCCTCAAGGAGAACAATCCAGATCATGCAACAAGAGTAACACAATGAAAGAACCAACACAGAATATAGAAAATGCAAGATGAAACATCCACAATATCATAGATTCATCATAAACTAGTTGTATTGTTTTTTATTATATAAGCAAGGGAAAGGGCCCTAATACCATATACAATAAGTAGTTCATAACAACCCTAAATAGCAACCTGATACGACCATGATCCAGAGGGTCCTCAACGAGAATAATCCAGATCATGCAGCAAGAGTAACACAACGGAAGAACCAACACAAAATATAGAAAATGCAAGATCAAACATCCGCAATATCATAGATTTATCATAAACTAGCCAGCAACATGCAAGTTTACAAGCCTAGTTATAGAATACATTCCAAAATACAATCAATCCTAACCTCCAAGAGGTGTTCTAATTAAAGATCATGAATCAGGATCATCATATCTCTTTTCCATCTCCCAAAGAATCAAATACAACAATATATATAGCATCTGGAACACATCCGGGTCGGCCACAAAACATTGCATTCTCCAAGACAGGAAAATGAAACATGTAAAATAGGTCAAACCCAAAGTGTGAAGATCTCCTCTGCCAAGAACACAAATGAAGTGTAGACCACAAAGGAAGGTCAGCCAAGGGCCTAGGAACATCATGTGTGGTGCCAATTAGATCTGCAAGACAAGAAAACGCTCCACAAGAGAAATCTCCAACTAGTTGTTAAGCTCAAACTGTTCTAGAAACCAAGAAACAAATAATCTGGCAGTGACAACTTACCGAAAAAAGGATCCAAATGAACTTAAAATCTAGAACAAGGAACAAGAACAAGTCTGGAAGCCAAAAATATGACCCACAACGAAAAATGAACAACTTCCGGAGAATGCTGAAAAAAACATAGAAGCTGCAATATAAAACTAAACAGGAACAAAACTGAAAACAAATATTTTTGGTTGATGCAAGATTTCTCATCGACTGAGGATGCTCCTGCATCAGATACTCTAGGTAGAAAAAGATGTTCCATGAGAGGAAACTCATGAACATCGAAAATGATTCAGGATA
This sequence comes from Cryptomeria japonica, assembly GCF_030272615.1. Lineage (NCBI taxonomy): Eukaryota > Viridiplantae > Streptophyta > Pinopsida > Cupressales > Cupressaceae > Cryptomeria > Cryptomeria japonica. Next base: position 660,421,782 of record NC_081406.1, on the reverse strand, counting down.
TAGACCCCATGCTCATTTCTGATCCAAATGTCTTCTTTGTCTGCAAATTTATTCCTCCTTACCTCTTCCGGTACCTCGATTAGATTCTCCAACTTCTTCTTCTCTTCTCCTCTCTTTCTTTTCTTCATAAAATGTGCACTGTCTCTTACCACTACTCTCCTTCTTTTGCAAATCTAATTTATTTCTTTCACAGGAATTCATCTTGTCTACCACCAAAGCTCTAACTTTACTGTCATTCGGTACCAGCTTACTATCAAACCCATCCACAAGGTATTTCTTCAAATCCATATCATCCTCTACATCCTACTTCTCAACACAACAACTCTTCACAAGACTCAAGTTATTCACTTCCTTCTCCTTCAAATAGGCCAAAGTAATAAACTTATGCCCATCCTTCTCAATAGTGATAAGGTTTCTTCTGCAATCATAGATAGCTCCCCTATCAAACTTCCAAGGTCTACCCAATAAAACATGACATGCACTCATAGACACAACATCACACAAGACTTCATCTTTGTAGGGTCCAATATTAAAATTCACCCAACACTTCTCTCTCACTTCCTCCACGTGATCATCTTTCAACCAACTAACCTTATAATAACAAGGACCCTCTAGCCTCTTCAAACTAAGCTTCTCTATCATCTCCTCAGATACCAAATTATTAGTACTTCCACTATCCACAATAACCTTACAACACTTACCTCCTTATTTGCATACAGTCTGAAAAAGATTCTTCCCTTGTATAGGTTTAATCTACTCTCTACTCTGCAAGACTCTTCTAAACATAAGGGATTCTCCTTGCTCCAGTTCTACCATACTCACATCTATAGCTCCAGTTTCCTGGTCCTCACGTGCCATGAAATTCTTTGCCATTCCTTTCTTACTAGTTCCCTAAGAGAACTCATAAGATCTATGTCCAGTTTCTCCACACTTGAAGCATTTACCCAAGAATTCCCTATTGCTACTGCCATTTCCTTTTCTTTGTGTCTTCCGATCTAGTTCTTTAATCCATTTAGATTTTGATTCTTCTTCAATAGTCTGCTTCTCCATACTGCCACTCATCTGGCCTCTATTCCCTGCATACCTCTCTCTTCCCCTAGGGATATTTATGTTGTCTTATTTTCACTTTATCGTCTACCTTCAGAGCATATTGGTAACCCTCATCAATTGTGGAAATCTTCAGCATACTCATCTCATCCTGAATATTAAATCGAAGTCCATTTATATATCTAGCCACCTTCTCCCTATCCATATCTCGATGTCTAGATCTGATCATCACCTTGTAGAATCCCTCAGTATACTCTTTCACATTCATGTCCTTATGCTTCAAGTTCTACAACTTTTTGAACAATTTCAACTCATAGTCTCCCAGAATGAATTTAGCCTTCAATCTTGCAACCATCTGTCTCCGCCAAGTGATTTTCATGTCACCATTCTCCATGTTCTATCCCTCTGCAACTCTTTCCACCATAAAGCGACATGCCCTTTCAACTTAGTTTGTGTTAACCTAACCCTCTATGGATCTTTAATATCTTCAAACTCAAAGTAATATCCAACTCTCCAATCCAATCTATTAAGTCTTTCGGATTCAATGTACCTGGAAAGTTAGAAACCTCAACTTTATGAATTTTGCTTACTTGTGCCACTGCTTTAGGAAATCTATCTTCTCCTTCGTCTATCGGTCCTTCAACCTCTTCGACCTCTAGCTTTTCCCCTGCTTCTTCATACTCATCCTTTGATTTTGGATTCTTCTGCAAACCAACTAGTGCGTTTCGGATCTCATTCGTCATCTCATTTCTGAAATCCTCCATCATTTGCTCTACCCTTCTAGGGTTCATCCTTCTCGTCGGCTTCCCCTCCTTTTATCCAGTGCAACTGCCTCAGCTCGGTGGTCTGACTACAAAGTTCCAATTGCTCACAGTTGACGATCTATTAAACATGTTTGCAGCCTCCCTCAATTCAGTGATCTGTTCACCCAAAGGAATGCCTCAAGGTTTGCAACCAACTCAAATACCATCTAATGCGGGGCCAAGATCCAGAGGGTCCTTAAGGAGAACAATCTAGATAATGCAAAAAGAGTAACACAACAGAAGCACCAACAAAGAATATAGAAAATGCAAGATCAAACATCTATAATATCATAGATTCATCATAAACTAGCTGACAACATGCGGTCAAACATGCAGACTTACAAGCCTAGTTACAGAATACATTCAAGAATACAAACCATCCAGACCTCCAAGAGGTGTTCTAATTATAGATCATGAATCGGGATCATCATATCTCTTTGCCATCTCCCAAAGAATCAAATACAACAATATATATAGCATCTAGAACACATTCGGGTCGGCCTCAAAAGATTACATTCTCCAAGACAGAAAAATGAAATGTTTAAAATATATCGAACCCAAAGTGTGAAGATCTCCTTCGCCAAGGATACAAATGAAGTGCAAACCACAAAGAAGGTCGACCAAGGGCCCGAGAACATCATGTGTGGTTCCAATTAGATCTGCAAGCCAAGAAAAGGCTCCATAAGAGAAGAAATCTTCGACTAGCCGTTAATCTCAAATTGTTCCAGAAACCAAGAAACAGACACTTCGAAAGCAACAACTTGTTGGAAAAGGATCAAAATGAACTCAAAATATAGAACAAGGAACGAGAACAAGTCTGGAAGCCAAAAATATGATCCACAATGGAAAATGAACAACTACCTGAGAATCCTGAAAGAAACACAAAAGTTGCAACATAGAACTAAACAGGAACAAAACTGAAAACATGTATTTTTGGTTGATGCAAGATTGCTCATCAATCGGGGATTCTCCTGCATTACAACTAGCCCAGAAATAGCTAGAAGGATCAGACAAAAATTAAACCTTGAAAAACCCTTCCATTATACAATCAAAAACATTGAAGGTGGAGCTACCATACGTAGAGAGAGTCATCACCAAAAATATCATACAAAGACTCTTAATTAACCTACTAGGAATAAGCATAAGGAGGCACATAAGCCATAATAAATTCCAATGGAAACATTAGTCCAACCCATCATAATATAAAATCATGGCCATAACACAAAAACAACACAACAACTAGCTAAGACTAAGAAACAAAAGAGCTAAACCATTGAAACTAATTATTGAGGTTAGATATAAGCCCATAATTTTTAACCAATGTTTGTAGGTTGTCATTCCAATCACCCTATGGGGGGATGTTGCCTTGAGAATCTTGTAGATTGTCCTTGTTATTCCCTTCATTCTTATTAAGCCTCTTTTTTATCTTACTTTGACCAAACACCACGACCATCACTACCCTATGCAGGGCAAGAGATTTCACTGCATTTTCCGAGTTTTTATTGCTTGTTTTGGATTCCTTTGTTCTAATTTCCACATCCTTCAACCTAACCTCCATGTTTACCTCTTGAACTTTAAGGCTAGCAACCAAATCAAATATTTTATCATTTCCTAAAGCTCTTCACAAGTCTTTTTAAGAGTTTCACATTTATCACCAATTTGTTCTATGTCTTGTTCTAATTGGACCTCCTTAGCTTCATTTGTATTATCAAGGATAGCAATATCTTCACTTGCTTCCTCCATTTCTTCTTATTGAACATTGTAGTTCTTGAAATCAAAGTCTTCACTATAATTCTCTGCTTTAGGGATAAAATTTTCCTCCAAAGGCATATCAACAATTTTCTCATCCTTTAAAACCCCTTTTTCTTTGGTATATTTTTCCAACAGCCTCGTCGACCAATGCCTACTAGGACTAATCTATTGTTTAGCCATCCTTTGTTTGTTGTTTTCTTATCATTATCATTGAGAAAAAAATGTTCCTCATAATCAAAAATATTATTTCTAATCTATCATTATACTACTATTTTATAGATTATCTGATGTGATCAATGTGTAGATTTGATGAGAAGATTCAATAAGATGAATTGATTGACATGATTAGAAAGTTAATTGATTGCATAATAGAAATAGACAAAGTTGATTGATAAATTAAACTCAAAGAGTTGAAAAATGAAAGTGAAGAGAAAATAATAATTATTTTTCATAATTTAAATGTCACAAACACATCAAAATAAATGCTAATTCTAATTTTTATTGGAGATAATTTTACATCCATATATGAATATAATACTTTTGATACAAAGAAAATCAAAATTCTATTGAAAACAAAAAGAGGAAGCAGTTTTATCCTCTTCAATTATAATCATTATACCACACATGCCAGTAACATGCACATATTGACACGAGAGCAATTTCATCCATTCTACACCTTGATCAACTAAATCGCGCATATCTATGCCAATAATCCCACGTTTTCTTTTCCATTTTAGACGTTTTCCTCTGACAAAACAACACGAGGAACGATCTCCAATCCCACTCATACATTGCATGTGAACCTCAGATGCCTTTTGTCTCAGACTGTTATCATCTCAATGACCCAAAACAATGAATCTGAAGCTCACCCACATGCCAATCTCTTTTATTTTGTTTTCCTGCAACTTAAACAACAAATAGCAGGATAGGCAACTGCATGTCCAGCATGATAATACCCAATAATGGCGCAAGATTCAAATAAATTAACAAGTTTTCTATGGTTCCAGATTTAGAGGCCATAAGCCAGAACACTCAGAGAAAGTTAAATAGCGGCAAGATTATTGGTATTTTAGGAATCGATGTGCGTTTTTCAGGTCTATAAATATGTATTCTGTTCTCTCAAAAAAAACCCATTTAGCAGTTTAAATTTCTCTGCTTGTTTGGTGGAAGGTGAGAATAGGAGTTATAAGCAATGGAAAAGGCAGAAGCTATTTGGCATACAGAGAGGATGGAAGAGGCTGCTCCTCGGATATGGTTGTACAGGCGTTCGTTCAAGCAAAGGCTGGAGACCATTGCTGAAGAAGGCATTAATGAAGATTTGGTGATCATTTTTCCTAAGGTTTCTGACCTTCACATACAAAGTAGGACTAAGAATGTATGTGGGCATAAGTTTTTTCAATGAATCGCTGCATTTCTTGTTTGGGTTTCTACGTGTCACAAGGTGGAGAGAATTGAACTGTGAAACTGTATACATTCAATATGAACATGTATGATGTTTCTACAAGCTTTAAGAGGATAGTGAGAAATGTAATATGAATGATGACAAGGTCCCTGCAACCTGAAATCAATCTAAAAGATGTTCTTTTGTTGTATGGTCAGTTTTAGAATGGTCACCGAATCCCATTTCTGTTAACCTGATTTAAAAGATGTGCTCGTACTGTATGGTCACTTTTAAGAATGGTCACTGAATCCCATTTTTGTTAACCTGATTATTTTGTCACTGAATCCCATTTTTGTTAACATGATGTTTTGTAGGGTTGGTAAAGGGGTGCAGGGTTTGAGTGTTTGGTTCATGGGCAATAAGATCAATCAATTTGATTCTGCTTGTGATTCCAAAATTGAAAAATAAAATTAGTTAGTTGAAACATTTAGGGTGAAAATTATATATTTTGTATTTATTTATTTGTTTATTTTAATTAATTTATCTTTTTCTAAATAGTTTGAATTTTGTTTGATTTCATTTGTATTAATTTTTAGGTTTCTAAATTTTATTTAGATTTATTTACTTATAATCTTGAATCAAATTTAGAAGTCTGGAATTGATTTAGGTTAGTTTAATTGATTTGTAGATTTGAATCTAGTTTTCGACTCTTCAATTTTCAATTTTAAATCTTTATATTGGATGTTTCCCTCCATTTCACTTTTAGGAGTTAAATTGAAGTGTGAAACATTTGAATTGCATTCAATATGGTGTTGTATTTAAGACAAACCTTAATTCATTTGGTACATTGCGTGCCTAGCAAGGAAAATTTGTTATTCACCTCATTATATTTAGAGCATTGATATATGCATAGTATATTAAGTATATGAAATGAATGATGTCTTCAATCATTAGACCACACCTTTAAATCAATATACAAGTTTCCAACAAAAGAGGAAGTATTTTAAACATTTGTAAACTCTTTTGTAGACACTAAAGTTTTTATGTATGTTATAAGGATCAAAGCAACCAATTTTTAAGTCTAATATTCCAATAAAATTATGCTTGCAATTATAATTCAAATATGCCCACCTAAGTTTTTTTACAATTGTTTAATTTACTTTCTAGTTGTAGAAGTGACTTGATCATTGTGAGACATTTTTTTATAGAATTTGGTGCATTTGAATGTTGTGTCCTAATTTTCTAATGTAGTCTTGAATCAACTAAGAATATTTGGTATAGCCCAATCAACGTTAATCTAAGAGATAAGTGTTAGATTTTGAAATCAAGTGGTAAAATATCGAAGACCTAGTGTACTAATAAGGGGGTTGAGAAACAAGACTATATTTCCTTCCATGTATGCTCACGAGGATGGATAAGTATAGGTGGATGAATGGATGGAGGCTTATATGTGATATCAACCAGGGCCTAGTGTCAATTGGGTTAGTTGGCTCTTGATTGATGAGTTGGCAACCAATTAGCTGCTTCCCTCCACTAAATAACAAAAGAAAGGAACAATTGTAAATAGCCCAAAAGAACTATGTTTCCTCCCACATAGAGATAGTTTGGTGTGTGGGAGGACATAGCTAATACAATAAACTATTTAATAAATAATTCTAGAATCAAAATAGTAAAATAGAACTATTTTCAAGCAATACAAGAGACACACAAAAAATAAAAATAAAGAAATGTCACTCATCATGATTAATAATGGGAGGTGAACACTACATATATAGGTAGATGTGATAACATGCATCTAATAGGTGAACTAACTCGAATAATGTAACATATATAAGTAAAAGTGAGCTTATCAATAGAATAGATCACACCTGCAACTATGAAATGTGTCTAAAGATTACGTCAAGCAATGACAAAGTCACCCCCACCGGTCAGCCTTGAACTACACACTAAGCAACATATTAAGTCTAGAGAATATCAGTCAACTCTGAATGTTCTACATTTTTAAACCTAAAAATCAAAGCTTAATGTGTGTGATTTAAATGTCCCCACCACCTAACAAAAGATAATAAGCTCTTCCATTGACAAGCGCAAACCACTAGGCAAAAAGTAATAGTCTGTTATCGAACACGGAAGACCCCCATCACACCGTTGTAGCAAGCTAACTTGTAAGTTGTGGACCCACTAATCAGTGCAAAAGGGTGTAAAGTTCCTCGACCAATAGATATACCACAAAGAAGTACAACGCTATCAGCAAACACAAATCGGGCCAAAATGAAGCCGCGGTGAATGAGAAGCAAAAACATATGACATCGACTAAAATAAAAAGGGTCAACCATGCAAAGGCACCGGCCACCAAAATAGAACACGCTTGCAACCAAGATTACACAGCTAGCAAAAAGTTGATAAATTTCGCTGCTATAATAAAATGGTGCCAAGGAAAGGATCACTAAACACTCTGCAAAATTGTACATAATTTTACCCAACCAGCTACAGACCTCGCGATATTGAGGATTAATAGACTTGAAAAAAATGATCGGTTTATAATTTGATCTGCAATTCAAAGAAGATTACGAGAATATTTTGTTAGGATGAAAAATCGAATTGAAAACAACAGATAAACAGAATTAACAATACACAACACAAATAAAGAGAGACAGAGATTTATTGTGGTTCGGCAATTGCCTACATCCACACTTGAAGCAGGGGAATCAATCTATTAATCACCAATCTGGTTTACATATACACAGCTGCATTCAGCTCCAGCAATTAACCTTCAGAATTGAATTACAATCAGCTCTTAAAGAGCTTACAAAAAGAATATGAATATCCAAGAGCTTTGGCGGCAAACAAGGAAGGAGTCCGTTGGACTTCAACTTCCAACATATTTGCCCCAAAATAAAAGACAGGTAAGGTAAAGTAAAAGTGATGAAAAAAAAATTTCCCTATCTGTACGGTTTCTTTAGGCAACCAAAAAAAAAAATTGCTTTAGAAATAATTTTATTCAAATATAGGCAAATTTATAGTAAAAAATATTCAGATCAATCTCCTAAACGTAATGGTAATGTCTGTTTCGCCTCAAACTGCACCAAACAACTGCTCAATATCAAAACACACCTCTCAATAGAAGGAGTCTTCAAATTTGGAGCTCTAATACCATTTTAGAGTATTTGGTGACTTTTCAAAATCCCCAATACCTTTGAAGACTAAAACAACTTTGACAAGAGAGAATGGCAAGAAACATTGCTTCAACAATGCAAGATTGATGAATATTGATAATGGACATGAGAATGTACATAATAGGCCTTGCATATAAAGGAAAGGTGAAATGAAGGATTAGATAAGATATTGACATGTATCATAATCCTATGCAATGAGACATAAAATGATATTGTATCATCCACATAAGGTGGATAACTAATAATGTGATAAGTCCACTAAAAGTGGGAATACTCTTAAAGTGATCACTAAGTAAACTTAAGTAGCATGTGCAATTAGGAACTAGGTGAAGACTTTACTAGGTACAATACTCAATTACACCAACAAATGACATAAAATATCAATCCATATGTGAGTCAAGTAAAGTAGGTTACCAAAACGTTGTCAATACAAGTTAACATCAATTCAATGGTGAAGAAAAAATTACCAAAATTTGACTCTAGAAAGAAAGGGAGTTAAAGAAATTTTGTAAATTATCATGTGGAATCGTGGGATTGAATCAAGTGTGTACATGGACTAAGAAATATACAAATCCTAAATAGAAAAAAATATCTTAGCCCTAAGAAAATAAATTAGTAAACCCAAGTCAATCATCAAATATATGTCACGTAAGGTAGTTTTCACTATCACAATAGAGGATGAAAAGCTCCTTATGATTAGTAAGTCTTGAACATACAAAACTAGTAATAAAAAAGACATGTTTTATCACAGATATAGACTTTTAGATTATAATAGAATCAAATGGATCTAAGAAAGAGCTATAAAGTAGATTTGGAGTCTAGCGATCTTCAATTTCTCAAAAATAATTTGCACACTAAAGACTCTTTTTGATCCCCCATCTCCATGCACATACCCCTAGTGGATATGTTTTAACTGGGTTTAGTTTAGTTGGATGAGTAAGCGATAGGTTGTGATCACTTTACCACTACAAAAGTAGAGTACATGGTAGCATTTCATGCTTGACAAAAAATTTATTTTGATTATGAGATTGTGTTCAAGTGTTGGCCAGAGGTAGGAGCCATTGTAGTTCATTATGATAGGTAGAGTGTATCAAGCTATGGTTTACTGAATAATACATTGAGTTGCTTTAAAGTTTGGGGATTTTCTCTAAAAAGAGGTTTCTACACGTACACTAGTGTTAGGGTATATATTATTTATTTAATGTTTAATCTATTTTTACTTTTTCTAATTTTTAAGAGATTGAAATTTACACAACACTCTCCTTGGAATGTTAGTTTAGGAAGAATTTTTATGCACCATGCCTCCTTCCCAATGTTTCATCTAAGACCACCCTCATAAATTTAGCTAATCTCAAACAGCATGAGAATTTTTCCACTATTTTTATCTTTAACAATCCTTGATTTTTTCTATGAACTATTTTGACATCATAAGTAACTTCTAGGATAGTGGAGCAATAGTTTTGGGACCTAACAAAATCATCCTTTGCAATGCATAGGACCTCTCATTATACTTGATGGTAATAGATACATATTAGATGCCTTTAAGTACCAAAACATGGAAATAATAATGCAAATGTGTACCATATTGACCCATAGTAGGAATGAAATGGAAAAGAGTCAACAAAATTCAAATTTTATTATTTGTATTTTAAGGGTCAATTCTACATGGTGTGAGATCATATATGTGTTGTACGATTGATATAGGACAAGGAAATGCTAATATCAATTGGGGTATGAGTGTGTAGACATGGTAGACATGATAAATGTTAAATGCAAATTAGATATGATAGAATGTATGCTAATGTGTCTAATTAAAGATGGGTAGGGAATTGAAGGATGTACCTAACTGAAAACTAGAACATCACACACACACACACAGAAATAGTCATTCCATAAAAAATGAGTCCAAGCCCTAATAAAAATTAATATAGATATTCAAATATCACTATTATACAACTTATTAATTTTAAGGTGGTTTATTTATATTTACTTGAATAATTATTTATTATAAGATTTTTTGTTTATGTGGGTATGATCTATTCCTTTCTACCTTTATAATAATGAAACATTCTAATATACTTTTAGACAATATAAAATAAATTTGTTGGGACCACACATCTAAAATTGTAAAGTTGTACTACAGATAAGAAATTATTCTTTACTACTACATTTAATAAAAAACTAAGAGCAATAGTTGTCCAAAATATACAAAATATTATATTTATCTAATTCTTAATAATAATTAAGAATTTTTTTTATGAAATTCAAAACACTTATAAATAAAAATATTTTTTAATTAAGATAAGAAAAAGAAATTACAAATCCCAACTGAAAAACAACACTTTTAATCGAACTTTTTTTTTTGTTTCTTTCAAATTTACAAAAACTTTGACTACAAAGATCTTACAAAATATTATAAGTGAAACTATTTTTCTCTTTCAAATTTACAAAAGCTTTGACTACAAAGATCTTTAAGAAACATTATAAATGTGCAACCGGACGCATCTATTTTGGTTCCAAAATGGATGAATCTGTCAGACTAATAGCAAGGTGTTATGCAATCTCAGCCATCCAATCAAAAATCTACGGTTAAAAAAGTGAGGTTCCAAAATGGATGAATCTGTCAGACTAATAGCAACGTGTTATGCAATCTCAGCCATCCAATCAAAAATCTACGGTTAAAAAAGTGAGACTAACATAGCATGTTAGTCGCGCCGTATGCCATTTTGAAACCAGAATAAATGTGACCTCTTCTTCCACCCGTGCCGGCAGACAAGAAAAGAGAAACTAATTTTTAACTTACTATTGTACCCACCAAAAGCTCCACTCAATACGATCGAGTCACGACCATTATTTTTTTAACGGTTCCTCTCCCTTTTCTGATTCTGCTGTAATTGAGTATTTGGGAACGCTGAAGCGTGTAAATCCAAAAATACAATTAAAAACCCTTCATCATTGCTGGAGACACTTATGGTCAAATTTACTTTGAAGTAAAGAATTGCTAGGTATGGCTCTTAATGTATATATATACACACATTTGCATTCCGACTCTCTAAGGTGAAGATCCATTCGTGGTAGATATGAAGTGAATCAAGACTAAATGTAATCTATGCGACAGTTCGTCTAATTAAACTGACTTCTGTAATTCAGTTCTTTTTTATACAAGATAATGATAAGCAATCGTAACTTTTTAACAGATTTTTTGCTGAATCAAGAATCAGCTGTCAAGATGTTGATGTGAAGAGAAAATTAGGATATCCTAACCCATTCTGGCAAGCACCTGGATTGCAACGGGGCAGCCCATGGGAGTCTCCACTTCCATAACCCGCTTACACACAACGTCCACAACCATAATCCTTTTCTCCCCCTCTTCACCTCCAATTATCCCGCATATCTTCCCTCGCGAACCCGCCAATTGTGACACCCCGCTCAACCGCTCGCTCTCCACAATGGTCACCCACGACGACTCCTCCGGAACGTACGCCTTCAGCCTTCCGCCCGATTCATTAACAGAATAGAAACAACCATTCATTCCAACGCAGGGCCCGTCCCAGCCGCCCAGAATAGCAGGACTCATCTTAGACCAGGCCCGGCGAACGGGATCATAAACCCCCCCGTCCTTGATCATCACGCCCTTCCCGCTCACCATATGAAGACTGCCCCCAACGCCCACAGCGCTGATTGCCTCCCCGCTAAACTTAGACGACCCCAGCGCCTCTGCAGGACCCCACGCATCTGCCTCCACATCATAAATCTCCGCCGACTTGGAAACCGCCATGTCCCATTCCAGGCCGCAGCCGCTGGCCACATAGACCTTGTTATCCTTCGCCGTGCCGCACACGCACCACTTCCGTGGCACGCGGAACGGCGCCCCGAGCCTCCACAGCCGCTCCTCGGCCTCGAAAATAAGCGGACGGTCGAGGGCAGGGTGCGTGCGCGCCCCTCCGACGGCTTTGGAGCCCGCCAGTAGTATCAGTCTCCCGGGCGTGCTAACGCACTGTACTGTATGGAAGCGGCCTACAATGTGCCCGGGGCTACCGAGATAGAAGGCTATGTCGTTGGGCATGAGCGGGAGGCGGTGCCATTTTAGGGCGAGAGGATCGTATGCGAACCAGCAGAGTGTGCCGTCGTCTGTTCGGAGGAGCGCATAGAGCCAATCGAATGTTGGCATTCCTAGGCTTGAACGAAGGCGCTGGAAATAGTTGGAGGTGTAGAGGAGGTCTTGCCAGGCTGGAGATACGCCCCACAGTGATGTGAGTGGCACCCTTGCAAGGCACTGCACGGCCAAGTGCCAGGGTAGCCCCGGCAGGAGTTCTTCGTTTTCTCTCATCCTCTCGCTTACAGATTTTTCCCTCTTTTTTAGTAAATGCCAAAGGAGGGTTGCAGCTTTTACTTTTTATGGATTCACTGATGTCTGTAATGCCCCTTCTGGTGTATTATTGGGTATCCTATTCTCACACAGGTAAGTAATTTTGGATGGACATTATCGGGCTTTAATGGCGATGGACATTAAAGAGATGATGCTGAGCTCACCGGGTCACACCGAATCATGCGTTTACAAATATATGTGCCAGCGATTGAATTCCCGTTTTAAGTGATTCGTAACACGGCGTAAATGCGCGGCCCTGTTTTTAGGTTTTTGGATAAAATGGCCTACTTAGGCTAAAGGTGGCCTATATTTTGTGATACAATTTCCATTTGACATCTGTGGCGATATGATTGGAGCTGGCAATCTATGGCTTGGCCAAATTCGGTCGCCGACAGCCGTGTTTGTATTGAATGTCTTGGCCCACATCACCTTTTTCCGCGCAGAAACCATGGGAGAGGGAGATTTGAGAACTTTTAGGATTCTATTGGCACTCCAAAATCTGATCACGGACACGTTGAGAAAGTAATTGGATTCTGTGTGGCCTTAATTGGTATTGACTCTGGCTGTCCACGAAGAAAGGGCTAAAACTGGAATGACAATGAGAGACCAAATTGATGGTGAATTGATAAGAACCACACGAATCAGTCTGTCACTTTAGGGCACAGAATATGATTTCTCAAAGATCGTTTTATGACCCGAGGCATTGAATAACATTATATCTTTGAAAAGGTCCCCTACATACTTCTGGAAAAAAGGGTTACCCGTAAGGCCCAACTATCTAAAAAAGGCTAGCAGGACAACCACAACTTATAGATAGGGCCCGTAACCAGTAGCTTTGAATTCGCTAAGCCAACGGCAGCTCCCGATCACGCTATTAGTCACCATTATGCTGTGATTGAGCTTTGAAAGAAAGTTGGAATGGGGGGGCCCCTACTATTTATAGGCAAATTTCTGGTGATGGGTGGAGTCACTTTCTCACTTTTCACCAACCATATAATTTGAGGGCTCACTTTCCACATGCCTGATGTCATGACAACGCGTGTAGACGTCCATGCTTTACAGCAAACAGGATCCGTCAGTCAGCCTTTACTTAATCTACGTGCAACTTGATAACGAAGGCAATCCCGGCCGTCATTCATCGTAATCTGGTTCTCTGTCAAAGAAAGTAGTTGGAATCGAAGTTTTATCTGAGAAAAGATACTCGTAGCTCTTGTTCAGTGTTTCTTTTTCTCTTCTTTGATTTTTTAAACTGATCGGGTGCCGTGATCTTCGCCTAGTTGCCAAGTTGCGTATTTAAGTTGGTTAAGAGGGTACGGTCAGTTCGATTGGTAGGATTCACTCCTATCTAGATTTACTTTTAGTTTTGAATTGTATTTATTTAGATCACATTGAATTTGTATGTATGTTATTTTTTGATTTGATTTTTTAAGTATTTTTTTTATCAATGTTTTGGAATCTTGGATCATATTGGGTCAAATTTGTTTGGGATTCAAAATAATTTTAAAGTTGAAGTGTTATTTATTTAATTAAATTTCTAAACATTAGAATTTGGTCTTTTTTTGTGCACAAGATAATATATTTTTATTTGATAAGAATTGATCTTGAGTGGCTTCTTTGTGATCTGATGTATCTTGTGAATGGTGGAGAGTGGGTTAAGATTTACTTGAAAGGAATTTGAACTCTCCTAAGGCTCAAGATTTTTCTTAGAAGTCTTGTGTGTTTATTGGAATTTGGTAATGTATTACCCCACAAGAAGATATTGATTTATTTACTAAACCAGGAATGGGTTGATTAGTGTTTATAACTAGACTCTAGGTCAACTTTCGTGACAAGATTTGGAGATATCTTAGAATTAATCTTCATGGTTAGAAATCCAAACCAAAAGGTTAGCATAAGCACAAAAAGCTCAAAATGACAAAAAAAAAACGAACATTCTAATTTAATTTCTATGCTAAATATAATCTACCCAATGTTGTTGGGGCCCTCACAATGTGTTTAGTTTTGATCTTAAACTAAATTTTAAATGTTTAATAAATTGAATATTCATGTGTTGTCATGGTGTCATGTACTCAAATTTCAAATGGACCGCATTGTGATTGGTAGTGTATTTGCTTGTGGTTAGTTGCCTTGTGACTGTGGCTTGTGCTCTATTTGTCAATCTATGTGTTACATAAATGTCAAAGTCATGGCTAGTCAGTTTATGTTGATGTTGTCCTAAACTTTGGTTTACATGTGTTTGTCATGGCTATATCCCAGCCGTTTTGTTTCTTGTACTCATGACAATCAACTTGATTTGTCTTGCATCTTTCTATGCTTAATTTTTCATCCATGTTGCGCTCTCAAACATATATTTTATTATCTTGATATTTTTTAACTTAAATTCTTAAAGAATTGTGATTTCTTGTTTCCACATATCAACATTTTAACCTATTTAACAACAATATATTTTCAAAAAAAAACCTTTTATTAATTTGACAACCATTTTTAATGTACAAATTTCACCATTTCCATATATCTGCATCTTATACTACCTCATATATCCACTACCATAAAATCTGAAATATTTGAATCCATACCATGTTTAATCAGTCTCTTTGTGGGGTTTGCATTCGATTTGAATAACTTTCATTTTCAAGTGTCTTTAAGATCCGACAATGTTATTTCTCTGATCGTGGACAAGTTTTAATTCCGCATTATTTTTCTCACTTTGTGACACTGCTTGCATGGATGTGGGGAAGTCAGTTGTCCTGTCATGGCATTTCGCTGTGGCTCACTTCAATGGGGAATGTGTCATTCTAGCTGAATTAGGGCAGCCCAACGTGGAAGATTAGCAGGCTTGCGTGGCAGGGAAAGCATAGGATGGTTTTGAAAGTGATTTGGTGATGGAATCGTTGTTACAAAGAGATCTTAATGCTGGACGCCATTTTTATTGAAATCAAAGCTTATGTATCATGTTTGAAATTGATGGCCCATTCAAACTTTAAGGTGGCTGATGAAATAAATAAATGGACCTAGCAGAGCTTGAATGATATGTCACTGCTTAGTTTGTACGATCTTAGCATGTGGAGCAATTGGTAGATATGATGGATGGTCCCCAAAGTAGGGGCCACAGCTTAATTCGAGGTTAGATCAGTGTAAATGTTTTTACAAGGCATATGCGAGAGGATTTGATGAAAGTTATAGAAGTCTAGCATGTATTCCAGATGACATATTAAATTTTTGAGCAAAGTGCTCTGCATATAACAGAATAATGGTCGCTTAAACTTGAAAGGGGCATCACATGTGTATATGTTAGGATTGAATCAAAGTTGTATAATGTGAATGTGGCACGATCTCTTTGTGGCACCTTACTTTAACAAGAAACTATGTCTTATATCTATCATCATTAGCAATATATAATAAATTATGAATTGATTAAAATAACAATGCACATACTTAGAAAGCATCATAAATATTGTTTATAAATTATTTTATTTATTTATTTCTTGAAATAACTTAAGGCAATCAATAGCTCTATGGTTTTATTGATGTTGATTAAGGGGAACCATTAAACACAAATTCTAAACGAGTTTTATATGAGTTACTATGAATAAAGTGTAGCTTAATCAATTATAGGACTATTACTAAACTTGATTTTATAAACTTCCAAAGGATTTATAACTGTACTCTTAAATCTTGACATCTAATAAAATAAAACCCGTCAAATTAATGCTTAAAATTTTAAATTAATACACATATATGATTCGTTGGTGCAATTTTTCTGTCTTTAAATACTATTATATGCCTATATTCATATGTGCACCTATGAGTGTAAATACTTATAGAAACATACACACACAATACATTTACATTCATATGTGCATAAGGCATTCCTTTATTGTGTATAAAATTACTTGAGTGCCTGTAGTGCTTGCATAATATGTCATATGTGTTAGATATTTGGTTAATCCCAAAGACACTAAGAGGGGGGGTGAATCAGTGTCTAATCGGTTGATGAAAGATTTAAACTTATTTACAACTTTATAACTGACATTAATATATCGGTAAGCAAATAATAATGCAATAAAGAGAAACAAAAAAATCAGCATCAATGCACACTATAACACATATATTTTTGGCAAGGAAACCTGGTAAGGGGAAAACCTCGATCACTAAACTTGATTTTATAAACTTCCAAAGGATTTATAACTGTACTCTCAAATCTTGACATCTAATAAAATAAAACCTGTCAAATTAATGCTTAAATTTTTTAATTAATACACATATATGATTGGTTGGTGCAATTTTTCTGTCTTTAAATACTATTATATGCCTATATTCATATATGCACCTATGAGTGTAAATACGTATAGAAACATACACACACAATACATTTACATTCATATGTGCATAAGGCATTCCTTTATTGTGTATAAAGTTACTTGAGTGCCTGTAGTGCTTGCATAATATGTCATATGTGTTAGATATTTGGTTAATCCCAAAGACACTAAGAGGGGGGGTGAATCAGTGTCTAATTGGTTGATGAAAGATTTAAACTTATTTACAACTTTATAATTGACATTAATATATCGGTAAGCAAATAATAATGCAATAAAGAGAAACAAAAAAATCAGCATCAATGCACACTATAACACATATATTTTTGGCGAGGAAACCTGGTAAGGGAAAAACCTCGATCACTAAACTTGATTTTATAAACTTCCAAAGGATTTATAACTGTACTCTCAAATCTTGACATCTAATAAAATAAAACCTGTCAAATTAATGCTTAAATTTTTTAATTAATACACATATATGATTGGTTGGTGCAATTTTTCTATCTTTAAATACTATTATATGCCTATATTCATATATGCACCTATGAGTGTAAATACGTATAGAAACATACACACACAATACATTTACATTCATATGTGCATAAGGCATTCCTTTATTGTGTATAAAGTTACTTGAGTGCCTGTAGTGCTTGCATAATATGTCATATGTGTTAGATATTTGGTTAATCCCAAAGACACTAAGAGGGGGGGTGAATCAGTGTCTAATCGGTTGATGAAAGATTTAAACTTATTTACAACTTTATAACTGACATTAATATATCGGTAAGCAAATAATAATGCAATAAAGAGAAACAAAAAAATCAGCATCAATGCACACTATAACACATATATTTTTGGCGAGGAAACCCGATAAGGGAAAAACCTCGATGGGATTTGTCGACCATACAAATATAATATTACATTACAATACATTTCGCATAAACAATATTATTTCCAAGTCATCTTGGACTGCTAGTATAATCTGTTGCCAGTGGAACTGGATGCCGATGTGAATAAACCTTGTAGTGACTGCAATAGGTGAAGTTTGTTGCCGGTAGAACCTTTGAACCCTGTTACCAATCGGTTGCCATCAATGACAACATCAACTATTCTCATATGAGTGTATAATGCCAACAATCTCCCCCTTTGGCATTGATGGCAACACTCATGAGAAAAATCAAAACTGAAAGTGCTCCCCCTAAGCAAATGATTCCTTTTGTTCACATTTCAATGCCTTACTCCATACATTTTTCTCATCATACCACTCCCCCTTTGACATCAATGACAAAGGATGTTAAAAGAATCAAAAATTCAAAATTTACCTAGAAACCTGTAGCTGGTTATGTACAATCTAAAAAATGTCTGCCAAAACAAAGTTAAGACCCTACAAAAACTTTGTGCTGTCAGAAATTATAGTCTCTTTGTCGGAACATCCCAGTGAGATAATGCATCTGATGCTCTGGTGATCTTTCCCCTTGAATATTTACCTTGGTTAGCTCATTCCGGTGTGTTAAAAAAATTGTCCAATCTAGGACCAATTTTATTTTTTAACTCTCGGGTTTTCATCTTCAACCTTGCTTTCTCTCTTTCTAATTTCTCAATCTTCTTTTCATAAATAGCTATCTCCTGATCCAAAACTAATGTTAGTTCCAAAGAACCAATCATATTGTCGGCAATGTCATCAATCTATTTCTGTGTTTTCCTTATTTGCTCATCAATATCTTTTGTTAGATGGTGAGGTTTGCATGCTTCCCTGTACAATTCCTTGTATTCCAGAATGGTGGAATTCAATGCCGGTAGCAATGAATCAATCTATTATGTACAATACTTTATTGTTTTGTCAAAGAAATTTTCCTTTTCTTTATTAACTCTTTTTTGAATATTTTCCTCATTTATTTTATCTATTGTCTGAATGTTAGAAGAAATGAATTTGAACAATGTCTCCAATTTACTTATCAAGCCAACAATGTGATCAACCTTGCACGCTGGTTCAATTATTTGCAAAATCGGTAGAGTGTCATCAATAGCCTTAAATGCTAAGGCATTGCATTTAGTTATCTTCTTTATGGAATCTAAAAATACATCAGTAACATTTGTCAGTCTAAAATCCATAGTAGAAGTACTGGGAGAAGTGCTAGGTTCTGCAATAATTCTCTTCTCTTCTCCAAATACCTGTTCAGTTAACTTAACCTCTTCTTTATCCATTTTCTCTTCCTTATTTTCACTCTTATTCTCATTCTTTTTTTCTGTCAGTATCTTAACATTCTGCTAAGTGTCAATAGTCTTGACTACTGATTCAGTGATCTCAACATTTATAGCTTCAGATTTCTTTTCCTTAGCAATTTCCTTATCCATTACAATATTGATATCTTGAGTGTCAACATTCATTGTGAATAGAATGTTTGACTCAGGATCAATATCATCTTCTTTCACTTCCTCTAACTTCTCTTCTTCAAATTGATTTTCCATTTATGTTGGTGCCTCTGATACTACCGATGGGGTGCCCTGTGCTGGTGGAGGTAAGTTGTCCTTAACTGTGATTTCAAGTACACTGCCAACCTTTAGTAAATGATTTATCAACTTTTTGTCTATCTTTCTCTTCTCTCTTCTCTTTCTCAACAAAGAATATATCCCACTTATCAGTTGTTTCATCTGCAATCTCTTTTACTCTGTCAGCCATAAGACTAACTTGTCGTTGACCACTCAAAAAAATAGTCTTATTAGCTTAAGATATTAAATCATCTATTTCTTGCTTAGACTTAACAGGATGAACTGCTAACAGAGCCTCAACCTTTAATTTCTTATCTAGCTCCATAATAGATATTCTTTTTGCTTCAAGTCTCAATTATAAATCATTAGGAAGAACATTTATAACCTCAATAAGAACCTTCTTATATATATCCAGATACAAAATTATACTTTCCTCAATAGTATCCTTATCTGAATCCTTAAAAGAATGATAAAACTTATTAACATTACTAAGATTTCCTTCTTGAGTTATTTCATTAACCAACTCTTCCGGTGAAAGAGTATCTAGTTCCTTTAGTTCCGGTTGTTTCTTTGGTGTGACTTTCTTCTTGGGACCACTGGGCTCTCTCACAGCCTGTTGTTTCTTTCTAAGTGTCCTTGTTTTCTTTGGTGATGGAGCAGGTATTGGTGAGGGTTTTTCTTGTCTTCCTTTCCACCCTTTTGAATTCTGCAGCCTTGTCATTGTCAGAATCGAATGAGGTAGCCACAGGAGAAATATGTACTACCGGTTGTTGTTCTGATTTTCTTTCTTGTTCAGCAACACCTTTCATCGGATCAAGTTTCAACAATCCATTTTTAACAACTTCAACAAACTTCGAAGCATCTTTTATTATTTTGTCTCTTTTCTTCCTCTGCTTTTGCATATCAACATCTTTTTCAATAGTATCAGCATTTCCAAAGATATTTTTTATCAGTTCTGGTGGAGCATCTAGGAG
This sequence comes from Cryptomeria japonica, assembly GCF_030272615.1. Classification (NCBI taxonomy): domain Eukaryota; kingdom Viridiplantae; phylum Streptophyta; class Pinopsida; order Cupressales; family Cupressaceae; genus Cryptomeria; species Cryptomeria japonica. The sequence continues at coordinate 660,401,474 of NC_081406.1, read as the reverse complement.
TATCTTGGCATAAGATTCCAAGATGTTTGAATCCACTTCATAACCCATCTCAGTTATCTAGACAATTCTAGGTCTAACTATCTCCATCCATACTTGATCTCTTTTCATTACAAAGCATATCTATTTGTCATATTCATCAATAATGCTTTGAGGGATTCTTTCCCTTTGTTTCATTTTTGCTTGAAAGTCCTTGAAATACTCTTTTGCATACTTGTCACCATCTGAACCCATGTGGGTAATTGCCTCCTTTATCTATTTTCCAACAAAAATATCATAGGCAAAGTCTTTGCGGCCTATACCGGGAATCACCTTTGAGAAATATAGCATAAACATATAAGTAAACTGCCAAATTTGAAAGTTCCCTTCTTGTCACCTTTAATCTTATCCAAATTTTCTATCAGTTCATCTTTCAACCATTCACATAGATCAATTTTTGCATTGTTCATTATCATCTCATAAGCATTGTGAATGCATAGACTGGAAACATAATTCAGCATATTAGTATGAGTCACCTTATATCTGATAACCATACTAGCATATTTGACATTATTATCAGTTATATCACTAACCCTAAGTGATTTGTTTATCTGATGTTGCATCGGTTAAGTTCATAACCGCTTTGTTTGGAATTTTCTTTTTCTTCTCAGGCCTGGTGGCGGTAGAAGGTAAACCTGTAACAGCCTTAATTGCTTCCTTAGTGATTTTGAAAACTGAATCTAGCCATAAAAATTCACCGTGAACTCTGTTGTAATGTCCCTACTACTTAGAGATTATTGTCCTACAAAACAAATTGTTAGAATACAACATATGAATATATATAAACCATTTTTAATTTGCAATCTATCTTTAATACTTAATTAACATAATCATAATTTTCATCTAATAAAAAGGATACAAATGCCATACGAAAATATGTCCTTAGGTGGTCGTGAAGCTCGCCCTCTTGGAACCCCTTGGTTCCAAGATGTCCCTAGGCGGCTGTGAAGCTCGCCCTCTTGGAACCCCTTGGTTCCAAGCCCTCCAGGAAATCGAAGGTGAGTTTGAATCCTATCTTGGGTGTAACCTCTTAGGCCCAAGCCATCCAAGGAAGACCCTTGTCTATTCCTTGCCTTGGGTGATGCCTCCATCATCCAAGTCCTCAGAGGGGATCGACCAGATCCGTCTCTTCTTGGTTGAGTTTAATCAACCAAGCCATACATATGCATAGTCTACCTCTTTATGTTAACATGGATTCCTAATGTATTCTTTAACTTATGTATATCAAATGTGCTTTACCATCTTTAACATGCGCATTACATTTTCATTAATTACATTTGTATTACATAATCCTTCCTAGTGTGTAAATTAGTGTATACAATAATTAACATCATCCTATTCCTTTAATGATATATACTAGTGAGCATTAACACTTTAACTAATATATATACATTACTATACAACAATTAACATCAGTATATCCCTTACCTATGTTTAATGATCATAATTATTATATATACATTCAATATACAACACTCAACATATCCCTTGCCGTGGTTTAATGATATATATTAATGAGCATTACACATTAATTAATATATACACATTAACTATTATACTTGTATTATTTAATATAACACTCCACATATTCCTTACTCTGATTTGGATATATATATATAAATTATTAACGTCCCGCTACCTAAAAACATTAGTTGTTATAATTATGGTTGTAAGGGCTTAACACCACCACTGCCTAATTACATTAGTATTATAATTCTGGCTGTAAGAGCAGACAGACCTGACATGTGTCAGATCAGGTCTGCCACAATAAAGAAATTAAATGACTGTCAAACGTATTGCAGTCTACCTAAATCTTATTATTAAATTTTGCATAATATCATTTCAAACTTCCTATATCAGCATACCTATTAAGCACCCCCCCACAAAAAATAACCGTTTCATTCCCCTTAAATATCTTGTAATGCTGATCATTTGTAACCCTTGGTTTGGGACAGTCATGCCTTCCCCTTACATCGTTTTCCCTCATGACAGATTGGTTTAATATTAAATTACAACTTTTATATTCTAATCACATCCCTTTGTATGAGTATAATCGTGTTTCATTATTAATTTGTCTAATTGTGGCTCTTCCTTTAACTAGTTTGTTTAAACCGTAATTGCACATTTTATACTCTATTCTTTATTTTAATCAAATGAGCATAAGATGATCCCGAGCGATTGACGGTGTATGAATTATTATCCTTAATGATAAGTGGCAATTGAAAACTCACGATCTCTTTCTTTCTTGGGACAACGATAATGGTAGGAATGGTCTTTGTTTGATAGTTCCTTGTTTCGTTTATATAATACTCTCAACTTGGACAACACAGCCACAAAAATATTCACACCCTTGGTTCCATCCACTAGCCATACAAATAATTGATAATAATTACTCTTATAAAATTATTAATTTAATATATATTGTTAATAAAGTATTTATATTCTGGAATTAATTTATTATTTTAAATATATAGATCGTGTTTACAATTAAGAATATGTAAATTATGTTTATAATATAATATTAATTTATTTTTATTTGAACATTTCAAGACTATCATTAGTGATAAATATTAATCTATATTAATTAAAATAATAATATTTAATAAATAAATAAATTCCAAAGAGAAATTTGTTGTTATTATTATATTGATTAATAATAATTATTATTTCATTTAGGATGTATATAACACTCAAGGAGGGGACATGACATTTGCTAAGAACCTAACGGACAATCTCATCTGAAAATTCAGGAATGTGAAGGATGTCTACGAATTCTAAATCTTCCACAATCTTGTGTTCCGGTTTGACTACACCTTGTTTATCTGAGATAACATTCATGAACATGTCTTTATATCCTCGGACCCTAAATCTTCAATGTTACAATGAATGTATGCCCTAGGGTCTTCAGCAAATGCAACTCCCTTCGGGATTTTTGAAAATGCACCAATGGAGTCATCCAACTTAGCTATCTTAGGGATGATCTTAAAGAATGGTCTAGGTCGCTTGATATTTTCCACAATAGTAGGATTTGCAATGAATTCGGGAACGAAAGATGAAGAAGCCATGTCGTAAGATAAATACCTTTTAACTGAAAGCCTAGGATGCCCTGAGAATCTTGATGCTTTGCTTCTTGAGTGTTGGTGTTCAACTTCTGCACTCTTCGATGCTTGAATGCTTTGGTAAGTCAAAATGGGAAATTATAGTGCTTTATAACCAAAAAGTTAACTTACAACCACATTAAATGCTTCATCGATTACGTGAATATTCAACATATCTACCGGTAAAGAAGAATTGTGACTTCTTACCACCAACTGAGGGTAAATTGCATGATCTTCAATTAGTTGCCTTACCCCTAAGGATTATTCCTTAGTTAGATAAAGAATCTCCTACCGGTGCAGGATTACTGTTCTGTCGGTGCAGAGATAGATTCATCATTTCTCTGATCTTTCTTCTTGACCCATTGTTTAGTGAATTCTTGCTTGATTTCATTCACCTTTTCCTTGCCTTTGTTATTAGCTCCTCTGTTGTTTGTCAGTACATTCTTGCTTCTACAGAATCTTGCAATATGTCCAATCTTGTTACATGCATAACAAGTTACATTGTTTCTTTGAATAGCTTTTCCATAACCTTGACCGGTTTGAGTTCTGCATTGATTAGATAGATATCCAAATCTACACTACAAACATAGCATTTTATATTCATTCCACAATTGTCTGAGTTATGACCATGTTTATTGCATTTGGAACATTGACCCGTGGATGAGTTTGTATTCTGATTATTCCTAAATCTACACTAATTTGCTCTATGACCAAATTTGTTTCAATTAAAACATTTCCCATTGAATTTATAAGCATTAGGTTGCCTTACTAGTTTGTTGTGATCATGATTGTTTACAATTCCAGAACTTTCTCCATGTTCAAATCCAAGTTCAACTGTTTCTCCATCAGGTTTTTGACTTTTTAGCATATCATCAAGCTTGTATGAACTCTTTTTGAATTTGTCCTTGTATTCATTTGCAGCGATCAACTCACTTTCTAGAGTGCTAACTTGTCTCATAAGTTCCTCTTTGTCATGTTGCATGTGAATCAAATTTGTTTTAAGCATATCATTTTCATAACTAAGCCTTAGAGATTCATCTGATATTTCATTAAGTCTTCTGGCCAAATCTTCCTCATTCCTCTTTCTATCTTCAATATCCTTACATAGTCTCATGGTTAAGTCTTGCATCTCATTCTTCATGTTACTGTTCTCTTGTCTCAGTTTCTCTGCAATATCTCTAAGAGTTTCTTTTTCTTCATCATCTTGTTTTTGCAATTGCTCATGTAATTCTTTTCTCTTGTTTTGTGCCCTAGCCAAGTTTTCTTGAAGTGCTTTGATGAATTCCCGAGCAATTCTGAGTTCATCTTCCAGTTTGATGTTCTTTATTTTTTCTATATCGAAATCTTCAAGATCTCCTTCCAACTGTTGTCTCAAAATTTCCATTGGTACCGGTTTCAAAATCTTCCTCAAGTTGTTAGGCTTCTGCAAATAGAGGACCAAGCTCTGATACCAATTGTTAGATATTTGGTTAATCCCAAAGACACTAAGAGGGGGGGGGTGAATCAGTGTCTAACCGGTTGATGAAATATTTAAACTTATTTGCAAATTTATAACTAAAATTAATATACCAGTAAGCAAATAATAATGCAGTAAAGAGAAACAAAAGAATCAACATCAATGCACACCATAACACAGATATTTTTTGCGAGGATACCCAGTAAGAGAAAAACCTCGATGGGATTTGTGACCCACAATATTTACTCACTGGCCAATATGAATAAATATTACTCAGTACAATAGGGGCTTGCACATGCAGGAAGTCCAACTGCCTATAGCTCACTGCTCAACAACAAAATGGAGTCCCACTTACTACAATTGGATGGTTAAATCCAATAACAATGTACTGCTTTAAAATAGCATCTGCAATGCTGGATTCAGTATTGGTTTAAGCTCTATCTGATACCTCTGCCAAAACCATGCTTCGCTCTGCTCTGCTTCTTATTCACTCTCAAGATAAATACATCAAAGTGCATATACAATTATTCGCTAACATAACCTATCACATATTACCGCTTCCTTACATTACATATCATATGTTCAAATGACCTACAAGAGCTTATACATATATGCGTCTTTACAATACATCATGTCGTCCATACAAATATAATATTACATTACAATACATTTCGCATAAACAATATTATTTCCAAGTCGACTTGGACTGTCGGTATAATATGTTGTCGGTACAACTGGATGCCAGTGTGAATAAACCTTGTAGTGATTGTCGGTGCCGGTAGGTAAAGTTTGTTGCTGCTAGAACCTTTGAACCCTATTACCAGTTGGTTGCCATCAATGACCACATCAACCATTCTCATCTGAGTGTATAATGCCAACAATATGTACATATATTTGTACAAAATTAAATAAACCAATCCAATTAATTGTTGTTTGGGACAATGGAAATGGACCAAAAGCTTGTGGAAATGAATCTAAAATTAAATGGTTTATTTATTTGAGTTCCTTGAGCCACAATTAAATTTAACTTAGATAGACACATTCCTAGTTCTATCAATATTCTAAACCCCTTATATTTTCTCTTTCAAAAACATTAAATAGGGAAATGGAAGCTATTCAAGTGCCATATTTGGATGCTATGGTAAGAAATTTGAATGCCCCAAATTCCTTTTGAATTTTGAATAAAGTGTCATCATTGAATGACACATAATGGTTATATAATATAGACAATATGGTTTTGGTGAAGAATATTAAAGTATGCAACCATTGAATTTGTAAGTTTTATTCCCAACCAACAATAATAGATTACAATTTGACAAAGAAAAGACAAAAATAAAATTACATATCTAGAAGTATGTAAAAAAACAGGCCAAAAAGATAGTAAAAAGATAACTCCCAAGACATCAATTTATTTTTTCCTTATGCCCTCAAAACAATGATAGTAAGGAAGGAAATAGATTTAAGGTGTGGTAACCAACATCTATGTGTCAAGGAGAAGAGAGAACTCAAGGTACCATGTGCTAGGTAGTGACTACATTCATGACATTGAATGTAACACAATCTCCTAGTTTTAATTGATCGCATGGTTCTTAGTCACTCCCAAATAGTAGTTATAGAAAAAAAAAAAAAAAAAAACGTCATTTAGTTAGTTTTTCAACAAATGAAAAGGATAGTCAAAGAAACAGGTATTCAGATTTTTAATATTTATAATAAGTTCACAACCAAAATAAGTGGTTTTGTGACTCAAAAGTAACTTCAATTTAAGTTAATAAAATTGGGTTATAGATGAAAGAAATTAATTATACATTTCTAAATCATACTTGGTTTAGTTTTGTCTTTTGATATTTTTGAAAATCTTCAAAATCAAACACTTGAACTATATTCAAGTATATGATGATGTTGAAATTTATAAAACTTGTGATAAAATATAAATGACAATGTTTGGTTGATATTGAATCCAAGAATAATAGAAAAAAAAATAATTTCCTTCCATTCTTCCTGTCACCCTACTTAACAGAAGAGGTTGGGAATCAAGTATATCCTCTTTCTAAGCCCTCTATATACTCATATTTTAGTAGCTTCTAAAATTCACAAGCTTCTTCTCTAATTCTTCATTCAACTATCACTTATCACACCTATAGAGAAAGTGGAGGAGGTACTATTTTACACTTCTATGCTCTTGAGATTTGACAATTCTCTCTATGTCATGGAGATCAACTACCATTAATTAAATGTTAATTTATCAAGATAACCAATCATAAGTGCACCATCAATTGCAATGGGGTCCCATTGGATTGATAAAGGAAATTTAGTATATGGAAATAGGATTGAATGCAACAATAGCATTAGAATCAACATATTGGATTAGTCTTTATTGCATGAATTGTATAAGAGAGGGGAATAGCATTGGCACATGAATTTTCAATTCATGAAATATTTAAAATTATTATTTAAGATTAAAAGTTAACACATTTCAAGACATGGCCAATATTGGATAGATTATATTTAGCATATAAATTAGGTTAGAATGTTATTTTTTATTCATTATAAACTTTCAATATATATGTTAGCCCTGAGCTTGCATTGCTAACCATTCATATTGATTCTAACATATCTTCAACCCTATTATAAAAATTTACCTATAGCCTATTTAGAAACACTAGCTAGTCCATTTGTGGCTCAATTAATTAACTAATATCTTTTAACAAGATAGCTAATTACCAAATTCTAGCAAACTCGCAAGACCTCTATGAAAAAATAATGAGTTTTAGAAAAATCAAATCACTTTAAAGCAAGCCTTAACCTACTCCCCATGATTGGTGTATCAAATATGATACGTCAACACGTGACTTGTAAAAAAACTTCCCAAATATCAATTCTTATCAAGTTCAAAGGTCCAACACAATAAAAATGAAGTCAACTACAAATTCTAAATAAATTAAATAAAATGAATACCTCAATTCTAAAATTAAAGTATTTTTTATTGTTGGAGGGTATTTATATCAACCCAATAGGTTGAAACATCTTAGGTTGAGAGCCAAGGACTAAAGGGTATACATTTCACCAAAGTGGTTGAGGGTATGATCTTGACCTCATCCCTTGTGATGTTGGGGTCTTGCATTTAGCAAAACTTGATCTTTGGTAAGCTTATTCCAAACCATTGATCTTCGCCACTAGGGGAGGAGCACCAGTTACCGTCCATATTTCAATTATCGTTCACTCCTTGCTCACACAACCCTCCAATTACTAACTTTATAGAAACCAATAAAATGATAACTAAAAGCCCATTAATAAATTTGTCATGTACCAATAGCTGCCCACTTTACTCCCAATTTTTAGAAATTTTGGACTTTAATTAGAGGAGGCAACTTTACTGGTACCCATAGCGCATGACTACTAGGGCATTTGTGCATAAGTATTGGCCATGTTTGAGGTGGTTGCAGTGCACAATTATTGGGGCTTCTTTAAGTAGGTACCGAGTGACACTTTGAAACGACCACTTTTTTACCCTTGCACCCATAGTGGATCCCATAACGTGCGTCATTACTACCCAGAAACTCGAACAATAGCTATAACTAGTTAAATCACATATGAAGACAACAACAAAAAAAATTATCGAAATCTAATGTATCGTTTAGAATCTTTAGAAGTGTGAAGTTAGCTATAACAGCTACTAGTACGTCTTCCCTAGACCAAAAAATCCATTAATAAAAACTATTTTTGAATCTCCAACAAATTTAAGAAAATAAATACACTTCAACCCTAATCTTCAACTAAATCTAAGGACTAGATAGGTACCCTCAATCCTAACAATCCAACCACTTCACCCGAGCTTTCACGATGGTGTCTATGCATTCTTTTATTCAATAGTAAAACACTTTGATAACTAGCAAGAGAATAATTTTGTCGAGTGTATAACCATTTCGAACTTTCATCTTATAATATACAACCTAGATACACGCATGGTAACTACGCGTGATTAGGGAACCCGAACCGGGGAAATGAATTCCAAAAACCATCGTACAAGATCCGAGCGTATGTCTTTAACCAAATACCAATTGGGTGTCTAATTGTGTGTCTAATGAATGACAGAGAAGCTGATTACGATGAATGACGCCCTCATTATCATGGACGTGATCTGCACGAGTTGTCATGTCATTTATATAAGGGACCTTTTCAAAGATTCAATGTTATTCAATGCCTCGGGTCTATAAAACGATCTTTGAGAAATCATATTCCGTGCCCTAAAGTGACGAGCTGATTCGTGTGGTTCTTATCAATTCACCTTCTGTTTTGTCTCACAGTATGATTCCAGTTTTATCCCTTTCTTCGTGGACAGAGAGGGTCAATAACATTAAAAGTCACACAGAATCCAACAACTTTCTCAACGTGTCCGTGATCAGATTTTGGAGTGCCAATAGAATCCTAAACAATCTCAATCTCTCTCTCCCATGGTTTCTGCGGGGAAAAAGGTTGTGTGGGCCAAAGACAATTAACAACCACATTCAATACAAACACGGCTGTAGACGACCGAGTTTTACCGGGCCAAACCCTAGATTGCCCCCTCCAATCATATCGCCAAAGATGTCAACTGGAAATTTTATCAGCATTCATAAGATCAATTTGAAATGACGGTAAGACTCTCTTATAATCCAGGATGTCAGTTGTATATAGATCTACAGGTTTATGCAATATAGGGCCTGTGTATATGGGCAATATGGAACACAGTGTATGTGAGTCTATATATGACTTATTAATTTATAAGAGGAACCGATTCAATAACTAAGTCAATTGTTGTGATAGTAGTTGTTGATTTAATATCTATATTTGTTGATTTAATGTCCAATTTTTTTTTACAACAATGTTCCAATAGTTGTGACTTTAATATCTATAATTGAATGAAATGTACCCTTACTAGTAAAAAGCAACCAATCATGTGATGCCACATCAGCTACATAAGTATGAGGGACCCTTAAGCATGACTATTGGTATCACCTTTTTTTTGGGTTGTTTTGGATACTTTGACAGAAAGTTTGTTGATGTGGCATCATATTTGATGATGTGGCCCTTAAACCTTAGTTATAAGAGGGGACTTGCCAAGTAAGTTGGTGTAAAAAATTGGGAGTGATTTGTAATTTCCACATAAGATTTTGAGAAGCACGAAGTTAGGGTGCTCAACTACAACTAGTGGGCCCTCCCCTATATATTCTTATTTTTGACATGAGTGTGTTAACAATTCTTATGTCAAAACATTAATATTATTTATAAACATGATAAAATCAAAATAAACACCACATACTCTCATCAAAATTAGAAATTTTATATAGATATATAAATAAAAAATAAAAAATAAAATATTTAAAAAATTTAATCTACCATTTCATAACTACAATGTATAGTAAATATTTTTTTTAAATTATTAGTAGATATTAAGAATAATTAGTTTAGTTCAAAAATATAAATATAAAAAATGATAAGAAGTTTAAAATTTAAATATAAAAAAACATATGTAAATAATCGAATTTTAGAAATTAGAATAAAAAATTTGTATTAGGAAAACAAAAACAACATAGATGCAATAAAATTTAAATGTCTTTGTATGTTGTAAATATAATTTAAAGTAAAATAAAATTATTATAAGGTAAATAAAATAACTCCAACTGATATCTCGTCATTTCTTTAGATAGATGTGTTTAAGATATCTATACTAGTATATAGAAAACATTAAATTTGAATTATTTTATTTATTTAAGAGCTATTTAAATTTTCAATAAATTATGTTTATATTCTTAACCAAAAATTAAAACTTACATGTTCATATATGCATATAGTAAGTAATATAATATAGAATTTAGATTTCATGGTTTTTTGAGAGATGTATTTAAGATATTTGCAATATTTATCTAATTATATAATATTACATTATAGTTAAAAAAAATCCACAGTGCCTCACTCTGCTAATTTTCGCTCCTCTTCAACGCTGCTCGGTGACAAAGGCTCCTATAATTTTAGCAACGTGTCTAAGAATGATGAATACACAGGCTCAAGTTTTTTGAGCGACTCACTTTTCATTTCACCATGCTCGAGTCAAAGGAAGACCTCAAGGAAATTCAACACGGGCACTTCTCGTGTTGCCACTAGGGTTGGAGGGGGTGTCTCAAGCCGTGACTACCAGGATTTGGCAAGGGGTTCTAGCACTATGGGCTTGGCTTCTCCTCTTCCCACTCTCAATGCCAACTTTTTTTAGAAGTTATCCATTATGTCACTAATTATGCACTAAAAGTTGTCTCTAGAAACATGTATTAAAGGACACCTGCTAAATCATTTGAGATCATTAATTAATTCGTGGCATCATGCATCAACACATGGATCATTCTAGTCAACATTAAATCAAATCTCAATCTTATTTTCATTAGTTGTGTCAGCATTCACATCATTGTTTGGAGTGTGTTTACCTTTCTATAGTGCTAATGGGTCTTGACTATTATCAAAGAATTTGATGGCCTTCCCTTCACCTATAGCAAGACCCATTATGGTTTTCAACAGAACCTGTTACTCAATGAATGGGTACATAAAAGAGGTGAACACAATTCAAGAGGTCATATAAATCACAAACAAAGTTGGACTAGTTAGATAAAACCAAGTGAGTGACCTCGTCCCATGACTAGGCTACAAGCAGTGTTTCATCCTGTAAAGACATCAATCTAGGATCTAACCCTAAACTACGCTTTATTCTTAAATAAACTTATGATTTCAATCTCTAAGCATATTTTATAGTAAATATAAACAAACATCGAATATATCATAATAATGCACATGAATAATACAATATCCAATACAAAGAAGTTCTCATTTCCTACTTAGGCTTCCAAATAGCCCTAAGAATATACAAGAAGATACATCCGTCGATCTTTAGTCTGAGTCGCTTCCTTCTATCTTTCGAACGCAGACGAGAACAAGAATCAAGCGCTTTTTCCACCCAACCTTGAAGCTTATGCTTCCCCGGAATTCTTGGTCAATCAAGAATACCCGACCCTGCACGAATTGGTTTAACCAAAGAATTCGAAAGCAAGAGGGAATCTGGTGCATGCCTAGATGATATATGCATTTTCATTTTTCCTACTTCATTCTAAAAACAAGCATTCGCTATCATACTAGGATGTGGTAGAGAGTATAAATAAGGAATTTCCATCTTTTTTTACAGATAATTCAAACAATAACTTGGTCGAGTATATGCCATGCACAACAAAATAATAGTTGGAAAAAGCAACTATTCTCCCTAAAGCATCCACATTCGGCACCCGTCTCGAAAGGTAAATTTTTCCATCTCAAGCTTAACCCTAGCTTGATTCCCTCAAACACAAATTCTTTTGAGAATACAATCTTTCTTTTAAAATAAAAATAGAGATATCATTTTTGTTGCTTACTAATCATTACTTGTCTAATATATCTTTCGAAGACAATCTTTCAAAAAAACGAAAAACTTTTATAAGCAATAATCTTAAAATCAATCTTTCGTCTAAAATAAAGTACATACAATAGAATTAAAAGTAAATATTTTTGTGCAAAGTACGATATTAACAACCTCTTTTCTCTAAATTCTTTTCTTTTATTCCACAATGGTTTATAAAGCATTTCAAATATAATATTAATAATCGATACCCATTTGGACGTACATATCTATTATCTAAACTTCCTTTTCTACACATTTTATACCAAATTTAACGAATAAAATAAAACATAAACAAAAGATTCTAACCTCTTGGAAACTTAGAGTGGATTGTGAGCTTTTGACCTTGTCGTTCTTCGTCAAATGATTCGACTCCTTGATCGCAAGTCTCTCTTTCTCTCCAACTATTCTTATCTCTATCCAACTATCTCTCTATCGCTCAATCTCCACGATAATATCCAACTACTCTTCCTCTACATCCAACTATCCTTCCTCTCTATCGAACTATTCTTCCTCTCTATCACACTATTCTTCCTCTCTATCACACTATTCTTCTTATCTATCAAACTAATCTTCCTCTATCTCAAACTATTCTAACTCTCCCTTCAAGAAATTTGTTCTTCTAATTTCGTGTGAGAAAAGAATGACCAAATGAGTGTGTGCATACGTCTATTTATTCAAATCTGTGGCTATGTTTGCTGCTATCCTCTGGGTTTTATTTATTGTTCCACTATGTTGTTGCAACTATATTCTCCACACAGTAGTTGGTTTTAACTGCAATCTCCATGCATGAAATCTGTCGACTACCGCAGTGATGTTGCATGCCAAGTCGTGGGAGTGTTTTACACGTTGTTTACGCAGTAAATGGGAGTAGTGGTGGTAGTATCTCCTACGCCTACCTTAACATCTTTGCCTCCCACGTTTTGACCTGCGTTAATGCTCTGTTAGCAACCACCGTGGATGGAGGGAGTGTTTTGCACGTTGCTTAAGAGGTGGTCTCTTCCTTAAGCTACGCCTACATTAAATAACTCAGCCTCCCACCGTTTGATCTGTGTTAAAGGCTTTTAACAGCAGCTACCTTGGTGGAGGAAGACTACTGTGCGTGGAGGAAGACTACCGTGCAAGGCGGCTACTGTGGGGGGAGGGAGTTCATTTATACACCGACCAAGGCGGCTCTTTCATTTGCTTTAAATGGTCGACCTCCTTTTTCAACCCGCCACCCTAGATTAGTATTATGTTTAATAAAAGGATATATTGACTATATTTGTAATATGGTTTGTTTTAATAAAGGGATATATAATATGGTATGTTTTATAATTTATAATTGACTTTTCTTTATTATAAAACATTAGACTTTGTTTTTAATATATTCTTGGATTAACCTTTTCTTTGATAACAAATATATATATCGGATTTTTATTTACTTAGTTTAATTTCATAAATACAATACATTATTCAATATTTACAAATAGATGAAATTATTATTATTAGACAAATTTCGTATGAATAGACAAAACAATTTGACGAAGTCAAATTTCACGATAATTGGTTATTGATATATGTATATAATTGAATAAATTTCTCATATGTATATATTGGACTATTATTCAATTTACAAAATTTAAACTCGTAAGTACTCTTTTCATATATTTACCTACCTGAACAAGAAGGACATAAAAACCTAGGGTCGATATTCGTTTTCGAATCATTTACACATTTATCTCTTTTAACCATAAAACATACTATTTCACAATTACTCAGACAAGTTATATTTATTTCAAACACTACTCACATCATGCAATTAATGCACATATCTAAACATTTAAATCAATCTACTACTCATTCCAATTTCATCATTTCAGTTTGAACAAACACTCAAATAAGATCATTTAAATCATCCACACCTTCAAGATGCGAATTATAAATCCTAATGTGGTGTGTGAAAGATTCTCTTTTCTATCGAAGTCGTTTAGTTAAAAGCAATTCTACCTGATTCGTGTTTTCGCCTTCGACCTCCTTCACCTCATCCTGCATTACTTGCACTCAAAATTTTATCAGCATTGACAAACCCAAAAGAATATCGAATTTCATATCATTTGCAGGAGTAAAAAGCATATTATATTTCCTCATACTAGATTATGAATGATCTAATCTATTTTGAATTTCAAAATCACATTACATCTTTAAATTGCACAATATAAAAATAAAACGATTCGTGACACATCTTAGCAAGTCTTTGTGGACATGACGAGCGCATATATCTAAGACTGCAACGCGACGTGAGCTAGCGTCCTATATAGACAGAAACAAAGAGTCGTGCAGAAGGACGCTAAACGTCTATATAGATGCACAGAAAGTAAAATAATCGAAAGATATGAAAAATCCAAATACCAAAAATAAAATTAAAGGACAGAGGGTAAGGAAAAAGATGAACACACAAGAGGTCCAAGCTATGAAGCCTCCCGCTAAGTGAGCTCCTCGTGGACACGAACCTGCACACATGCAAAGGAGGAAAATGTTGGGGGTTGTATTTTGGAGTCTACCTCAGTTAGACCCTTATTTCAGTGTTTTCACTTCCACGAACAATCTAATAGATTCAATGAGAAAAGGAAGATAAAGAATGATAGAAAAGAAATAATAAACGATGAACGAAATATGTATTCAAGGAGAATGTATAAAATAATATGAGAGAGAGCAAAAGAGATAACACACCTATGAAACTCCAAAGAAGATGCTTTGAAAATGTTGTGTGTTCTCCAATCTTGCAACAATGGTGGACTTATGAAAACCTATGAATATTACTCAAGAAGATCACCAAGAGCTTCAACCTACAAGAAATGATCCAGAATCCTCCAAAATGCCTTCAAACGGGAGAGATATAGACCTTGGAAGGAAAACCGACGTTGGTGGGCCCATGCAGAGGTGTTACAATTCCTTCCAAGCACGGGCGTAATGCTCAAATGGCCACCTGCAGACTGTCAAATTCGCGGGATGCTAGCATGTCATACGGACGTCTCCGCGTCACGCTAGTGTCCCAAGGATGACAAGTCAACAAAGTTGGTAAGATTCCAATCTGGAGCTGACGAAGGGATCTAGGTGGCAAAAAAGATAAAATCGGCAGTACATGACCTTCGATGACATGGAGGAAGGTGTCATTTGTTGCGCTGAATTTTACAAGGTGTGATTTTTTATATTACATTTTGCCCCCACTTTAGCGAGCATGTCTTCGCTGAGAGATGTGAAGCTAAAGTAGAGGAAGATAAAGAAAAGAGTCACGATGGGGAGGCAGAATTTCATTGAATAGACGAGGTTGCCCCTAGCGAGATGAAGCTAAATTTTGAAATGGATATTGCTAACCGATACATCACAAAAACAATAGCTACAGACTAACATGTCGGATGATAAGATAAAGGATAGATTAAGATGGATGATAGATAAGATAGCATAACAGAAATGAACCTTGCTTGGAGGAAAGCCCCTTATTATGAAAAGATACAAGATAAGAAGCCACTATGATATGAGATAAGATATGAGATGTGTTGAACATACAAATACATACTATTACATTCGGGGCTAATTTTCGATAGCCTATCGTCGAAATTTTGACTACTTTTCATCGGACTGCTAACAAATGAAGTCGTCAAAAACTCATCATCGGACTTCCCAATGATTCCATTGAACGTCAGAATTCTGACGACATCATGAACTCTTCCAACGATGGCCATGATCGCTCCTTCGGCCAAAAATGTCATCGGATGGCCGTCGGAATTCCAACGCTCCCCCAGTAATATGCATCGACGACCGTCTGACAAGGAAGTATCGTCGGACATATAGCATCCTCATCAGATGTTTCTTTAGTTGGCATCGGAATTCCGACGGCAACCATAAACTTTTCACCGACGAGAATGTTGTTGGTCCGACGGTTTGTCCGTCGATGCAAAGTTTAGTTGTCGTCGTAATTCCGACGGCTATTTATTTAAAAAAATAAAAGAATTGATTATTATCTAGACGTAAAGAACACCTCATTGATATGTACAGTGAATGGTATTTTGTCCCCATTAGCTACCAATAGGGGCATAGGTTTCAAGCTAATATGAGGTACACTGGTTTCAAGCTAATATGAAGCGCACCATGGTTGAGATGGTCCAACTCCTAAGAGGACTGTATGAACCACTGAGTACTGGTAAACCTATTAAAAATGGGATCAAAGGGAGCAGTTATGGTGCTGATAAGGAATTAGCTAACCCAAATACAAGAGCCTTTAAAGCCAATTTTCTGGAAAAGGAAGGGACAACACCAATGGAAGAAGAGAAACCCAATCAGGGAGATGAAATGACTTTATCTACTTTATCTAAGTTAGTTGCTCTTGTTCTTCTTTGTTCTTTTCATAAGTTAGTTGTATGAGTCACATTTGGTTTGCAATGACTTTATCTACTTGAAACCTACTTTGGTTTCCATTTTAGGTTATCAACCTAATGGGAATGGTACAACTCTATCTTGCTTGTTACTTGTAGGAATATTCCTAAGGAATCCCTACAAGTCCTTTGTCTTATTTGAGTTGTCTCATCTCATTTTATTTATTCCAAATATGTGGAATATTATATTCTCTCTGTATGAGGGTTGTGGCACTTTGCACACACATAGGATGTTAGATGGCATGCTTAGACTTGGGAGTTACATTTGCAACTCCACTCTCACCTTTATATATTTGAGGTGTCTCTCTCATTTCTTCATGGAAACATTTCTATGCTAAGCTCACTCTCTCTTTCTCACATTGTATTTGTGATGAAGGATTGAGGGTCTGATATCTCCATGTATCGGACATTTAAGGGCAACAAGATTGAATATACACCATGTTCAATGAAGAGAGATTAATTCACCTTTTGTTTGGTGATAGAGAGATGTGTGGGGGCCCTGTGCATTTGATCAACGAGGTTGGAGATCATGTTGTAAAGGAAGAACACAAGCACTATTGACTGTCCTAGAAGGACAGACTGTGACAAATTGAAATTACTAGTGTCATTGCTGCAAAACAGAGTCTTGTTGGAGGGTTTGGGAGGTTGGAAGTCCAAGAGACTGGTCCTAGTTCTTGTGTAGGTTCTGCAAGTCGGTTTCAAGGGGTTTTTTTTAAAGGCATAGATGTGTTGATTTGGCCTTTGGCCATCAACGTTGGCAGTCCTAATTGCAAAGGACTAGTAACCATCAATGATAGTATGTGTGGCATTGTTGAGATCCACTAATTTGCACTTGTTATTAAGTTCATTTCCTTATATTAAGTTCATTTCTATATCTTCTTAAGCATATTTGTTTATTTTGCTTCTCCCTTGAAAAGTGAATGCAAAGAACCTATTGAAGATCTTATACTTAGTTCTCATAATCACAAGATGATTGTGCTTGATCAAGTATTAGAGTGCGACATATCTACACACCAACAATACTACAGGTAGACTAAAATTAAATAACAATTAACAAAATAGTGGAAGAACGTTAAATTTATAAAGAACTACTATCATACTTACAAACTTACAATAATGTCTTGAAAATTATTTTCTTTGTCTATCATGTCTCTCAACTATCTTCAATTTCTATTTGTTATCTCTATTAGTTTATCTCAATTTATATATTGGTGAGCATTCTAACATGAGTACAAGGATCATGTGACAAACACGACCGCTTGCCAATTCTAGGGTTTCTACATATAATCAATCTATGCAGAATGAATTGGTCCCTAAGGAACCCTTGAAAGGGCTTTCTATCAATGGGTAGAGAAAAGTGACGAAGTTTGCTCGGCTATTGAATCATGGCCTACACTCCATTGTCTAGATCTTTTCCCCATGATCACTATAATTAGTGGGAAGATATTGACAAGGGTATATGGATGCTTTCATTAAAGGAGTTGTTGCATATCCTTCCTCAATTGTGTAAACTACTTTATGTAAAACTCCATTGGATTTATATCTTAAGACTGAAATCTAAACTTAATTATTATTATAATGACATCAAGCAAACAATAAGGTAAAGAAAAATTGAAGCCAAGCAAAACCTTAGACAAAAGATCTTCACTTCTAATAACCAAGAGTCTTTTGTATAAGGTTTTTCTTGGCTTCAATTTTTCTTTACCTTATTGTTTGCTTGATGTCATTATAATAATGATTAAGTTTAGATTTCAGTCTTAAGATATAAATCCAATGGATTTTTACATAAAGTAGTTTACACAATTGAGGAAAGATATGTAGCAACTCCTTTAATGAAACCATCCATTAAAACTCATAGCTATTGTCACCTCATGAAACGTTACGATTGCAAGATAAGCATAGGATGGGTTTGTTGAGAGGTAGAAATCACTGAACACTTTCTTATCAATAATGAGATTTGTGGTATTTTTTTCTTTATTGAGAGGTAGAAATCTTTATAGTTTCTCTCATTAAAACTTAAAAAACACATTTGTTTTTGCTAATTCACATGGTTTGATGGTGCAGGAGCACCCTAGGAACCTAGGTTTGGCCAAAGCGGTCAAAATTTGATATTTTAGTTTTTTGTGTTATTTCATGTAAATAAGGCCATTATGATGTATTTGGACCTAATTGGGAAAGTTTGAGGTCCATTGGGCAAAAATTGTAAAAATTGTAAAAAGTTGTCATTATTGTCATGACAACTTTTTAAAATTTGGTTGGGAGGTTGGTTTTTGGTGGTTTGAGATTGTAACCCACTTGGATGGCCATAAATAGCCCTTTGTAATACCACCCAAGTTTGTCTTGTTGAATTTTGAAAGTTTTACTAAATGAAGTTGGAGATTTTTGTTCATACAAAAATATTTCAGTCTAATTCTCATTAATTTTTATTGTGAAATTAGTCATATTTTCATTAGAAGTCGATTGGATATGGTAGAGAAGTGAATTACCTTCATTTAATCTTTTGTCAGATTTATTGGATAATATGATATATCATTATGTCCATTCGTAGTAACATTTGAAGAGATGGGTGTATCCTTGTCATAAAACGAAATAGGTGAAATCCATGGAGGATCTAACAAATGATGCACTATTTGCAAGTGATTATTCCTAAAAGAGAAATACAATCAAATCATGGATAGATATTTGAAGTTTTTTGGCCTTTTCACCGTTAAAAACTCACACCATTGGTTGGAAAGGCTCTTGTAAATATGTATTTTCATCTTTCTTGCAGGTCTCCAAAACCTCTGAGACACACGCTATATTTGATTGATTGGTCTGATATTCTTCATGTATTGGACCTCTGGGATAGCAGCATAGAGAAAGTGGAATATAAGATAGGTGAGAGTGAAGTGCCTTGGATGGAATGTTGGAAGAGATGTGTGGGACCCCTGCACACCCCATAGAATCATTTAGAAGCCATAAAAAAGTGTCATAGACCAAATATTAATGATTGTCCTACCAGTACCAATTGTGACAATCACAAATTTACCAGTGATATTGCCTACTCAAACAAGTTGTGTTTGGAAACCCCAGGTGTGGATATGTAATGGTAATGAAATGTCCTAAGAGTGGCCCTTACACCAATATGCACAAACCTTGGTGTCACAACGGTGTTGGTGTGGCCTTGGGCCAATGGTGATTGACTGTTACAATTAGGACAATGATCTCAAACATAATTTACGGTGTTTATAACTCTAATGTCCCAATCTACTTGTATATATTTTCACAAAACAATGAAAAACCCAACCATAGCTATTAATAAGATTTCCCCATAAAATGCATGCAAAATGTATCATCATTAATAGGATACCTAACTTGCATTTAGTAAGAGACCTCAATGAGTCGAATTTCATGCTGAAAAGAGTACTTGCAATAAAGATGTTGAAATCAACGAGACATTATGCATTCAAAAATCCACAAGGAAGATCTAATATTTATGAATAAAATTGCAAATCAATCTAAGTTACATGTTTGATATCTTACTTATATCATGGCAAATAATTCTCGGTATGAGCGAGGTAGAATATTTGATGGTGGTAACAAAAACTCACCTATCAATCTACAACAAAAAAATATAATTTGTTAATATAAAGAATATTAATGGTACAACATGATTCACCATTTATTATGACATATATGACATACCTTAACATACATGAGGTTTTTATTTTGGATAAACCATTCATAACCTTCAAGTTCACCAACAACAATACAGTGAAGAGAAGAGTTGTCTGGGAGCCTTCATAAAGGGCCTCGGATGCCTTCTCAAGTAGAGGGACATCATGAACAACATCAAGGTCATCTTCATCATCACGATCAGCTGCACCAGTACTAAATGTGTCATGGATCAATGTATTTGTATCATCATCTTCAATTGTGTTTTGAGGCTCATGCTCATCATCTTCCATGGGATCATTATCGTCAGCTTCGATATTCACACCTCCATGTTCCTCCACTTCGAAAACCATACTCTTTGGGTTGTGTTGATCCATACCATGTGCTTCGGGGTGCTCAACCTATATAAAATTGATAAACATAAATTAACCATGATCATGATCTCATCATCAAGTGATTTCTTATGTATATAAATTGTTGAAACGATATAATGAAAAACTTACCAATGGATGATAATCATGTCCACCTTCAATGTGACCATGCAGCCTACAATGTTTCTTAGTTGTTTTGATTAGAAGTCTTCTAGTCTTTAACCCCTTACAAATTTTGCAGGGACAATAACATTTTCCATCACCTTTTCTTTTCAAGTTAGACCACAATCTAGCATTTGTCTCCTTATTTTGTTGTTCACTGATATTGTCTGACATGGTCTTTCTTCACAAGCAAAAAAATCGAGCTATAGAACTAGTTATATAGAAGTTGAAATGTTAGTTATGAAATCACGTTTCAGTATAATATACCAAATTAAATTACTTGAACATAAAAATTATGCAAATTGAACCAAAACCATTTAACTCTTATTTTTCATCTCAAAACATATCTAATAGCTTTGTGGTGATTTAGAGCAGGGGATATGCCCATTGAGAGTCATAGACCCAAGTTATAGATATTCATAGACACAAGTTATTCTAAAAGGAAAGTAACTATCCATTCCCATGCTCATGCATACTTACATGACTAATGTTGCCCTTGTGTATCCTAAACATTGGAGAGACCTTATTTGACTTGCCTAATAAATGTGGTTGTTGTCCTAATATGAAATATTGAGTTCTACCCTTGCCTCTGCATCAAACTTCTCACATCATGTTTCTTCACCAAAACACACTATTCCCAATCTTCACCAATTAAAACACACTTTTTCATTTTCTAGGTTAGTTGTCTTAGCTTAGTTGGTTGTTGTCGAGTCTTTGTTGTTAACCTTTTGTTCGTAGTTGCTCAGGAGTTGGCCAAGTCTTTCTCTTTGAAATGAAGTGAGGTTTAACATTCCCTTTTCCCAGCCAAGGCATAATCCCTTCCACTTCTATTGATCCTATTGGTGGGTGCCCAAACCCAATCACTCCCATTTCAACCTCCCCTAACACTCTTCACTTCCATTTACCATACCTTCTAACTCACCTACCTTCCTATCCTCTATCCTTTAACCACCTTTCATACCCCATGCCTTAACCCCCTTCACATCTTAACTTAAACCTACCCTTCCATCTTACACCCTCACCTCCCTCCACTAACTTCCTTTCCACCTTACCCCTACCCCTATTCTATCCTAGCATCTCCCTTCCCCTCATACCTTATATCTCATACTCCCCTCCACAATACCTACCCCTTTATTCCCCTAAAATCACCTATTCTAACCCACATCCCATAAGTCTTACTTCCTTTATTTCCCTAAGCTTACCTCTACCACACACCTATTAACCTACTCTTTCCATCTTATCACCTACCCCCATCCTAGCCTACCCATATCCTATCCCTATCCTAACCTACCACCCTATTAACCTACCATTTCCATCTTATCACCTACCCCCATCCTAGCCTACCCATAGCAATAATATGAACCACGTGAAGAATCATGCATATGAAGGACAGTCCCAAAGATTCAACGAGCAGTCAAAGAGAAAGTTAAGAAGAGTTTTCAACCAAGATCAGAGATTGAGGTACGATTTCTATTGAACATAGAATACCACTGAGAGGGGGGTGAATCAGTGGTTCCTAACCTTTTTGTTTTTCTGATCTAACCTCAGAATATCAGATATTCACTTAACTACCAAACAGTCATACCGGTAATACAAGAAAGAAGGCCAAAGAGATCATTCACACACAAGTAACTTCACAACACCAAATTTACGAGGAAAACCCAATATGGGAAAAAGCTTGGTTAGAAAAGTTGTTGGAGACTACTGCTCCAATCCAGCCTCATAGGTAGAACACTGACTTACAAAGATTTTGGGCACCAAGTTTCAACTTGGTGATGTATAGTAAAATACTATTTGAATACAATTAAGGCTTCTTGTTGCAAATGAATTCTGCAACTCTTTAATCAAATAACTCTCTGCCGGTTGACAGTCTTTTCTCCTTAGCTGAATCTCACACTGTCGGTTGTGAGATCACTCTCTCTTATTCTCAACCTCTGTTATCTTTCTCTCTCACACACACACAGTCTCTCAACATATTGTGTCACACTTGGATGTTGCCTATCTGCCACACCTTGCTGGTTAGGCTCAACTGCAAGATTATAAATCTGTCGATAGAATCCTCTCATCGGTACACTTGCTCACGCACACTGCAACTATCTTAGAACTCTCTCTATGGCTCGCAATCCTTCTCCTTGCTCACTCTCCCTTCTCTTCTCCTTCTTCGCAGCATCAAATCATTATGTCTTGAGCTCTTATTTCTTATATCGTGATTTCTTGCCAGAACGCAATTCTAAAACTTGAGCAGTAAGGGTTTCCTCTTTTCGACACAATCTTCATGACATCCAATCCCGCATATCTTGGATCGATCACCTATCCTTCAAGGATGCATCTGTACACGGTTTCCATTATCCAACACACATCTTCTGGAAATGGCAATCTAGAAACAAATCTTCTGTCATGAAATCAGTCAACACATAAAGTGTTTCGGTAGTTTCCTTTTTGAGGACTTCCTGAATCGGATTTTCTTTGCATTGATTCAGGCGCCAACTACTCCCTGATCTTCCTTTGTCATTCCTTCTTCCTCAAGCCGCAATCAATCAGATACAATCTCATTATTTGTGGCTCCGTCGTTAGGTCCAACTAGGAAAGCTAATGTACTGAGAGGGGAGGGGTGAATCAGTACTTCAAAACTTTTCTTGAAAAACAATTTTACTGATAAACACAAACTGAGTATTGTTGATCTCATAATATATAATGCTGAAACATAATCATAGAAATAGAATCCATACAAATTTCACTCCATAACACAAAGATTTTTGGTCACACAGAAACTCTTAGTTAGAGAGAAAAACTACGGTGGGGATGGCACCCACAACTTCACTACTGCAATAATCAAGATTGCTCGGTTAGAGCTACATGTTTAGCTATTTCTGATAGCTTACCCTGTTAGGAGTATAAAGATCTTTAGATCTACCTTGCTAAAGGATTTTACAAACACTTTTACAAAATGTTGTACCTGGTTAAAGGCTTTACAATTTATAGACTTTATTAGAGTCTTTTACCTTGTTAAAGGTTTCTAACACAACTTAATAATTCAATCAAAATCTTTACAAAATATCTGCAACTTCACATCTGAAATGTTATAGCAAACTCTATGTGCTCAATTTAAAATTACCTTGCTCATAGCATTCCTCGGTAATTGATAAATCAACTCGGTAACCTCTTCTGTATGCTCTGTCCCTTAAACTGTTCTCTGAAAACCTTCTCAGTAACCTTTGAATATCTCTGTTAATCTTCTTTCTTAACTATATCATCACATCTTATCTTCTCTCATGATTTACCATTTTCAACTCATGATATCAAATACTCAAATCATTCTGTATATATAGATCTCTGAGATGGTGATCTGTTCATGCTTCAATCATACAAACATGTTTTATTGAATGAATAAACATAGAAATTATTTCATTGGATATTCTTCCTCAAAATCATACAAAATCTTTAAATGCAGTTTCCTATGTGATAACGGTTTCATCTTCTCGATTCTTGTAACACGTTTCACATGTACGTGTCCAGGTTCATTGAATTCGGTAACACGTTCCCACTCAGTTCAGATTAACTCAGTGTACCTTCTTTGTTACTCAGTAGACATATGAACTTTACTCGGTAGACATTGGTGTATATTATCTCGGTGACTTAACCGATACCGATAACCTTACTATTTACCGACTGGACATTTCGGTAGCATTAACCAACTAGAGTATATAGGATGACTTTGAGCATAAAACTAATGACAACTTAGTAAATAGCAACAATCTCCCCTTTTGACATTAGTTTGGTATGTTTGACAAAACTCCTTTCAAAGTCATAACACAAAATCTATATACTTGCAAAATAAACTGAAATGATAGTATATACATTGTTCAAATACATACTCCCCTTATCAATATTTTGTACATAACTTGATGATCCATACTCTATATTCCATGCTCCTGATGTTCCATGCTTCCCCTGTCCAATTCAACTGTACACTCGGTATATATGATAAACTTTGTTCACTCAGATACTCTATATACTCGGATACTCGGTACACTCCCCCTTTTTGACAAACATCAAAACTAGTTGCCATTTGGTGGGGGCAACTGATCAAAAATAGATTTATACTTTGTACGAGCGTTTGTAAGAGCGTTGGTAAGTGCATCCTTGACACTTTCCATTAGTGAATTCTGAGTTGTAGTATCAGCTAAGAGTGTGATCAAACCATCTAAAGTGCTTCCCTCTACTTGAGTTGACAATTGGGTAGCTCGGTTGATCTGCTCTTGAACTGATGACAAATGGGGAATAAATAATGTTTGAAGAGTCATGATATCCATCCTTATTTTGTGCTCTTCATTCCGAAGTTCTAACTATTGAGCCATAAGATTTTGTAGCCTTGTATAGAAATTTTGAAGAGAATTTGGCTCGGTAGTCAATTTACTTGAGAGACCGGTAATATCTTTTTCAATGACTTCGGTCTTATTCTTGATAACATTGATAAAGAATGAGAATGTACATAACTTCTGGAATAAATAAATAATATGCTTGAGTTGAGGAGACAACTCACCAATGATTTCAATAAGATTTGTTTTACCTATAGCAATTGCTTTCTGCACTTCTTCAATCATCTTGGCAGTTAGCTCTTTATCTTTTAATTTGCTAAGGTATTCTAATGCTTCTACTCCTGATGCCTCCAATTGAGTGAGTAGATCATCCAGTTGCATATGGATGGCAGCATCTTTATTTACGGTAGCTTCAGGTATCATGTCTCTCAATAATGTTTTTACCTTCTAAAGTACTCGGTTCTTCTGATGAATAGCTATCTGTCTTTCCTGCTCTACTTTGGCTTTACAAAGCTCACCGAATTCTATCAGTGCTTGCCCTTTCAATTTTGCAATGTCAACATTTGGCAACACAATAGGCTTTGATTTATCTATCTTAAAATTGTGTCTCTTTGCTTTCTTCTCTTTTGATGATGATGCCTTCACTAGTTGAATGGGTACAAAGGCTTTGGAGACTTGTCCTTCCTCGGTATGTTGCTCGGTAGAGGCAACACTTTTGTCGGTTCCTGTAGCCTCTGTTTTATCCTTCGGTGTTTCCTTTCTCAGATTTTAAGTGGCAACAGTCTCGGTGCTTGATGGTACTTGGGAAGTTTGCTCACCGGTGACCTAAGAGGTAGAGTCACCTTGTTTAACCTTTTGACCATCTGTACCTTGATCTGTGTCCTGAGGTTTCTCGGCTGAAACTTGTTGGGTGATTGGAGGATAGGACTTAACCTATTCCAAAACTAATTCACTTGATACCAGTTTGGCATAGGCGCTTCCTTCTATCATTTCTTCTTCCTGTGCTTCAGTGTCTATAACATCCTCATCTAACTGAATAGTGGAAGCCGGATCTTGCTCGGTGATGTCAACTATCTCCACTTCACCTTTAGGCTCTTCAGTCTGAATTCTAAATATTTTCTTCCATTTCTCTTTGGTTTATTTTCAACTTCAAGTTAGTGGCCATTCATCATTTTCAAGGCCCTTTGCTTTACTTGAAAATTTGTCTAGTAGTTTTTCAAATGATCTCTTATGTCATCTACCGACATATCTAGAAAGAGATGTACCAAAACTCTTTCTCTTATTTGCTTTTCCGAGTCCATAGCATATTTCCATCTATTATCAATATGTGAGTACAACGCTTTTGGAAGAAAACCAACCACTTCCAATGGAACTACTCGGAAGTTGAGAAGTGTACAAATTACAGTCTCTTCTATTTGCCTCTTCTCTTCTTATGTTCTAGAGTCATATTTTACATATCTAAACGATCCAAATCCACCATATTGCTTTAATTTTGCAAAAAAATTGTCAACACTATGTACATCTTCCTTTGTGCTTTTTACAACCTGGAATTTATTTACATCATCTGACTCTGTGTCACTTGCCTCTTTATTCAAAATTAGTCTTCTAGGCTTCTTTGTATAGGTTTTTGTAACCTTAGGCGTTGCTACATTCTTCTGCTTCTTACCGGGTGACACAACAGATGATCTAGTGTTCAGTCGCTTTGAAGGTGGGGTCGGTGATACCTTGGTTGTACCCTATTTCTTTCTTTTCAAAATTTTGCCCTTTGGCAACTCGGTGCTCAGTGTAATTGTTGCTTCTTGAGCTTCAAATTCTTCCTCGATCGAAAGTTGATCATTATTCCTACTTTTTGTCTTAGTAGGTGTGGAGGTAGAACCTTCTCCAAATTTTTCAGTTAAATCCTTGATCATTCTGGTGGCTTTTATGGCAGCCTTCGTTACTAGAATGCTCATTTTTACTTTTTCTTTCACCACTTCATAGGTGCCATATCTAATCTCGGTAGCATGCCTTGGAAGTGCTAAAAAGGCATCTATCTGTTGTTGAGCAATGTCAAAATCTATCTCATAACCCATAGGCAGTAAAGATTGAGTCTTGGGTTCTACTGCGTTGACATAACAGTAGTCGGTATCCACTTCAAAACATATAGTATCCTTGTACTTTTCCACTAGCTGAGGTGGAATCTTATACCTGCTATGCATCTTTTCCTGGAATTTGTTGAAGTAATCATCCATTATCTCATTGAAATTATCACCTAGCTAATTGATGAAATCATTTATTTGATGGGTGATAGGTCGATGTAATTCCCAAACAATGTTACCGATAGATGGAAAGAATTTTTAAAAAATAGAAGAACATACACACTAAGAGTGACCCAAACTTTAGTGTGTTGGCAGTATTATTCTTCTTTGGTTTCCTTATTGTATCGAGATTTTCAAAAAGATTATTCAATAATACTTCACATAAATCAATTTGCATACCCTTTTTAACAATTTTATAAGCCAAATCTACAGCTGCACACGGTACACTGTTTTCTCTTGTAGACTGGAAGAAACAATAACCAATAACTCTAATAGCAAAATTGAGTTCTGCATTAGTCACATTGTTCAACTTAAGACCTCTGCAATCAGACTCAACACCTGTTAATGTTATCAATTCCTTCTGTGAAATCATCTTCTGTGCTCGGGCATGGTCAAATATAGGGTATCTGATTATCATGTGAATAATCTCCTTGGTGATCTTGAAAGGTTGATCCTCTAACCACATAAAATCGTCATGCACTCTGCTCAAGACAAATTTGACCCATTGGGGTTTGAAGACTCGAGGATAGGTTAGGGCTTTGGTCAATCCCTTAACTTTGATATGCTCATACTTGCTATCTAGAATTCCATCGGTGCACAATTCATCATACATATCCTTAATCTCAATATGACCTAGCTCTTCAACTCGGCATTTGGTATAAAATCTAATATCTTCTATCAACATAACCTTATCTGAAATAAGAGAGAATGCAGTTTTCTCATTGGGTTTGGATGCCACTTTGGGGGGTAAGGTGTATTTCAGTGTAGGCTTCTCAATGGTCTCTACTACAACAGGTTTTTGTACCTTGGGAGCCATTGCAAACTTGAAATTCTACTTACGAAATAGCTTAGGGTTTCAAATAACCAGAAAACGCTTCCAACTTAGTAAATACAATGCAAATATTCGCAACTGATTTTAATCAGTTAACTGCTGAAAATGTGTTTTATATTATGCTAAATACCTTGAATTCGCTCTTGGAAATGTTGATCGCCTTCGATACGCTTTGCTCTGCTCTTTGAAAACTGGTAAGTGAAAAACGACCGCGCAAAGTACTTTAAATACTTCCTTTTGACCTTATCGGGCTTCATGCGTTTAGGTATAATAGGCATTAAATGCACTCAGTTCCACTAAACCGACTATCTCCCTTACAAGCTTTTACCGACTAGACAAGTTAATACATTTACCGACTTCTCTAGTAATTCAAAAGACTAGATAATATTTCAAAATTGTTATTGCATCTTAGCTATGCAGATTTTGGAATTATGTACATGATTAAATAGGAACTGTTAAGATCTGACCTTGTGAGAATGCAGTCCCTCCATACCTTTATTGATTAATTCGAAGTAGATGCACCTAACTCGGTAGGTAAGGTGCTTCTTTCATTAGTTGACCCATTTTCCTTCTTTTTCCAAAATTTTTGTAATTTGCTTCTTATCTCCTCAGTATCTTCTCTAGGTTGATCTCTGCAGTCTTTAGCCAAGTGTCCAACTTTGTGACAATGAAAACATGTCATACCGGGATTTCTCCATGATCTTCGGTTCTTCATTCCAAACCTTATCATACAGTTAGCACTTATATGTTTGTATCTTCCACAGCATTCACACCATATTCTTGTATTGCAATCCCATGGTACTGAAGTATATTGTCGATTGAGATCTATGTGGGTTCGGTAGCTTCTAGTGTTTGCTCGGTGTGGAGTCCACATATAGTTTTTTTGCTTAAACCAACATTTCTCAGTATTGTGTCCATATCTATTGCAATTTTTGCAAAACCCCTTGAATTTTGCCTTTTGATAATTGTTAACAGACTTTGTCCTACATTGCTTAGATGTGTGACCACACTTATTGCAATTGTAACAATAACCACCAAACCTAGTAACATTTGGTTGCTTACCTTTTTTGATCCAGCAACATTGGTAGTATGTCCTTGTTTTCCACAGTAGTTGCAAATAGGCTTCTTGTCCTTCATGTTATCTTTGTTTCCAGCTTTCTTTGATGATTCTCCTTTCTCAGTGGTGTTGATCCCTTTCTCTGTAGAGTTATTTCCTTTGTAACCGAGACCTGCAGATTTGTTGGTTGATCTCATATTTAGTTGCTCATCCAACATTCTTGACGCTTCATAACTTTTCTTCAGTGTTTCTTTT